>NW_027315735.1:13951356-14230310 GCF_026437365.1 Eucyclogobius newberryi | reverse complement strand
AGAGAGGAGGAGAGAGAGAGGAGGAGAGAGGGAGGGAGGAGAGGAGAGAGGAGGAGGAGGAGGAGAGAGAGAGGGAGGAGAGAGAGAGGAGGAGAGAGGGAGGGAGGAGAGGAAGAGAGAGGAGGAGAGAGTGAGGAGAGAGAGGAGGGAGAGAGAGAGGAGAGAGAGAGGAGGAGAGGGAGGGAGGAGAGGAGAGAGGAGGAGGAGGAGGAGGAGAGAGAGAGGGAGGAGAGAGAGGAGGAGAGAGAGAGGAGAGAGAGAGGAGGAGAGAGAGAGGAGGAGGAGAGAGGAGGGAGGAGAGAGAGGAGGAGAGGAGAAGGAGGAGAGAGAGGAGGGAGAGAGAGAGGAGAGAGGGCGGAGAGAGAGAAGGAGAGAGAGAGGGAGGAGGGGGAGAGGAGGAGAGAGAGAGTGAGGAGAGAGGGAGGAGAGCGAGGAGAGAGGGAGGGAGGAGAGAGAGGAGGGAGAGAGGGAGGAGGAGAGAGAGGAGGAGGAGAGAGAGGAGGAGAGAGAGAGGAGAGAGAGAGGAGGAGAGGAGAGAGAGGGAGGGAGAGAGGAGGAGAGCGAGGAGAGAGAGGGAGGAGAGAGGGAGGGAGGAGAGGAGAGAGAGAGGGAGGAGAGAGGGAGGAGAGAGGGAGGAGGGTGAGGAGAGAGAGGAGGAGGAGAGAGAGGAGGAGGAGAGAGGAGAGAGAGAGGAGGGAGAGAGGAGGAGAGCGAGGAGAGAGAGGGAGGAGAGAGGGAGGGAGGAGAGGAGAGAGAGAGGGAGGAGAGAGGGAGGAGAGAGGGAGGAGGGTGAGGAGAGAGAGGAGGAGGAGAGAGAGGAGGAGAGAGGAGAGAGAGAGTGGGGAGAGGAGAGGGAGGGAGGAGAGAGGGAGGAGAGAGAGAGTGAGGAGAGAGAGGAGGGAGAGAGAGAGTGAGGAGAGAGGAGGGAGAGAGAGAGGAGAGAGAGAGGAGGAGAGAGGGAGGGAGGAGAGAGAGGAAGAGAGAGAGAGTGAGGAGAGAGAGGAGGGAGAGAGAGAGGAGAGAGAGAGGAGGAGAGAGAGAGGAGGAGAGAGGGAGGGAGGAGAGGAGAGAGGAGGAGGAGGAGGAGAGAGAGAGGGAGGAGAGAGAGGAGAGAGAGAGGAGGAGAGAGGGAGGGAGGAGAGGAGAGAGAGGAGGAGGAGGAGGAGGAGGAGGAGGAGGAGGAGGAGGAGGAGGAGAGGGAGGAGAGAGAGGAGAGAGAGGGAGGAGAGAGGGAGGAGGGAGGGAGGAGAGAAGGAGGAGGGTGAGGAGAGAGAGGAGGAGGAGAGAGAGGAGGAGGAGAGAGGGAGGAGAGAGAGGGGGAGAGGAGAGGGAGGGAGGAGGGAGAGGAGAGAGAGGAGGAGGAGAGAGAGGAGGGAGAGGAGGGAGAGAGAGAGGAGGAGAGAGGGAGGAGAGAGAGGAGGAGGAGGAGAGAGAGAGAGGAGGAGAGAGAGGGAGGAGGAGAGAGAGGAGGAGGAGAGAGAGGGAGGAGGAGAGAGAGGAGGGAGGGAGGAGGACAGGAGGGAGAGAGAGGAGAGAGGGCGGAGAGCGAGGAGAGAGGGAGGGAGGAGAGAGAGGAGGGGGGAGAGAGTGAGGAGAGAGAGGAGGGAGAGAGAGAGGAGGAGAGAGGGAGGAGAGCGAGGAGAGAGGGAGGGAGGAGAGAGAGGAGGGAGAGAGAGAGGGAGGGAGGAGAGGAGAGAGAGGAGGAGGAGAGAGAGGAGGGAGAGAGGAGGAGAGAGAGAGGAGGAGAGGAGAGAGGGAGGGAGGAGAGGAGAGGAGGAGGAGGAGGAGAGAGAGGAGGGAGAGAGAGAGGAGAGAGAGAGGAGGAGAGCGAGGAGAGAGGGAGGAGGGTGAGGAGAGAGAGGAGAGGAGGAGAGAGAGGAGGAGGAGAGAGGGAGGAGAGAGAGGAGAGAGGGGGAGAGGAGAGGGAGGGAGGAGAGAGGGAGGAGGGAGAGGAGAGAGAGGAGGAGGAGAGAGAGGAGAGAGAGGAGGGAGAGAGAGAGGAGAGAGAGGAGAGAGAGGGAGGAGGAGAGAGAGGAGAGAGAGAGGAGGAGAGAGGGAGGAGAGAGAGGGAGGAGGAGAGAGAGAGGAGGAGAGAGAGGAGGGAGAGAGAGAGGGAGGGAGGAGGACAGGAGGGAGAGAGAGGAGGAGAGAGAGAGAGGAGGGGGGGAGAGGGGGAGAGGAGAGAGAGTGGGAGAGAGGAGATGAGAGGGGGGGAGAGAGGAGGAGGCAGAGAGAGAGTAGAGGGGGAGATGATAGAGGGGGGGAGGAGAGGGGAGGAGAGGGGGAGCAAGAGAAAAGGGGGGGAGGAGATGGGGAGAGACAGACGATAGGAGAGGGGGAGAGAGAGGAGGAGAGAGAGAGAACGAGGAAGAGGTGGAGAGGAGAGAGACAGAAGAGAGAGGAGAGGAGAGCTCCACGGTCTGTCCAGGCGTTTGGATGTTGGAGCTGCTGTACAAGCGGAAGACCACACGGGACGGAAACACATTTTCCCGAGCTCTAGTAAAGCCAGGACAGTGAGGCGGCACGAGCCAAACCAGCTTCATGAACACGTCTAACGTGTGGTCTGAGCGTGTGGTCTGGGCGTGTGGTCTGGGCGTGTGGTCTGAGCGTGTGGTCTGAGCGTGTTGTCTGGGCGTGTGGTCTGGGCGTGTGGTCTGAGCGTGTGGTCTGAGCGTGTGGTCTGAGCGTGTGGTCTGGGCGTGTGGTCTGAGCGTGTGGTCTGAGCGTGTTGTCTGGGCGTGTGGTCTGGGCGTGTGGTCTGAGCGTGTGGTCTGAGCGTGTGGTCTGGGCGTGTGGTCTGAGCGTGTGGTCTGAGCGTGTGGTCTGAGCGTGTGGTCTGAGCGTGTGGTCTGGGCGTGTGGTCTGGGCGTGTGGTCTGGGCGTGTGGTCTGAGCGTGTGGTCTGAGCGTGTGGTCTGAGCGTGTGATCTGGGCGTGTGGTCTGAGCGTGTGGTCTGGGCGTGTGGTCTGAGCAGGTGGTCTGAGCGTGTGGTCTGGGCGTGTGGTCTGAGCAGGTGGTCTGGGCGTGTGGTCTGAGCGTGTGGTCTGGACTAAAGCAAAAGTGTGATTTATGTATATGAATATACAAAACAACTGAACACAGAACAAGACACAAGTCGTACATTTGCAGTCTAGTCCGATTGTAGCGTCGCTCTCCCATTTCTTTATAGGCCGTGGCTGCAGAGCCGCGGCGCGGTCAAATAGCCTCATGGCTAACCCTAACCCTAACCCTAACCCTAACCCTAACCCTAACCCTGACCCTGACCCTGACCCTGACCCTAACCTTAAAATCAACTTTTCAGAGCTTTTAGCCTTCTTACAGTGCTATTGGTGCCTCATATATGTGCACAAAGTGTTTTTTTTAATTGCGTCCTGCCGTTTTTAGTAGGGCTGAACGATTAATTGCATTTGCAAAACTGTCCACCATGGCCCACAACTGTCCACCATGGCCCGCAACTGTCCACCTTGGCCCACAACTGTCCAACTGTCCACCATGGCCCACAACTGTCCACCATGGCCCACAACTGTCCACCATGGCCCGCAACTGTCCACCATGGCCCGCAAGTATCTTTGCATACCTGCCACAAGTGCTCCCTCAGAGCGTCTTTTTAGCGCAGGAGGGAATGTTGCATTAGGTCATCATCGGGTGGAACCTACAACTAAGTTACATTTGAGTGCTGGCACTATTCCCACGATAATGATGGAGCGCGAGAGCTGTAAGTACTAAAGCTACATGTACATGTGCGACTTCCTGACAAGGCTTTAGTTATTACATTGTTTTGTGATGTTTTTCATTTATTATGATGACTGTGCAAGTGCTTTGAATGTGATTAATGCTTTTATTCTTTGATAACTTGGCTTTTCCATGTGCCGCTGTGTAGCAACGCCTCAGCCTGTGTTTACATTCATCGTCTCCACCTGAGACTACGTCACGGGGTGGGCGGGGGACACACGCTCTCACTGAGACTAAGTCACGGGGTGGGCGGGGGACACACGCTCTCACTGAGACTACGTCACGGGGTGGGCGGGGGACACACGCTCTCACTGAGACTACGTCACAGGGTGGGCGGGGGACACACGCTCTCACTGAGACTACGTCACAGGGTTGGCGGGGGACACACGTTCTCACTGAGACTAAGTCACGGGGTGGGCGGGGGACACACGCTCTCACTGAGACTAAGTCACGGGGTGGGCGGGGGACACACGCTCTCACTGAGACTTAAGTCACGGGGTGGGCGGGGGACACACGCTCTCACTGAGACTACGTCACGGGGTGGGCGGGGGACACACGTTCTCACTGAGACTAAGTCACGGGGTGGGCGGGGGACACACGCTCTCACTGAGACTAAGTTATGGGGTGGGCGGGGGACACACGCTCTCAGTGAGACTAAGTTGCGGGGTGAGCGGGGGACACACGTTCCCGCTGAGTCAGAATTGGCTCCAATATGGCGGCCCGAAAAGGACAATAATTATATGGCAGCCCTCGATACGCTTCAGACACTGGGTTAGGGTCAGGGTTAGGGACAAGAGAGCGGATTTGGACCCAAGAGAGAAAATTATTGCCTGAGCTGTATCAGCGGGACCGGTCTCGGTCGCCGCCATGTTGGGGCCAGTAACTTCCGTTTTGGTCGCCACCATATTGGACTTCTGACTTTCGTGAGGCAGCGGGGGTCTGATCTAATGCCAACCGAGGGAACCCTTGTCTGTGGTGGGGACTGGAACTTACACATTAGATGTCTCAAGCTCACAAAGTACTGGTAAAACTATGAATCATAAATTTTGTGAATGAATTAATAATTTAGGGTTAATCAATATCTGGAGGAAAAAAAACACAATTTGGAGATTTCTCAACACATTCTCTGGGATGCTGCTAAGGCAGTTTTGAGGGGCAGGGTCATTGCTGTCGCCTCAGCCAAAAAAAAAACAAAGGCAAAAAAAATGTAAGGATTTACAGAACAAACTAAAGCTGTTGGAAGCGAAACATGGCAAAAACAAGGATCCTTAAATGCTACAGGAAATTAAAAAGGGTGAGATTATTGACCTGACCTTACAGGGGAGAGAAAAAACGCCCTTCACCAAACAAAGATATTATGATTGGGGTTCAAAATTCACAAACTTCTTAGCTTGGAAGCTTAGAAAACTACATGTAGAAATAACTTTCTTTTTTTTTTTTTTTAATATGAGACAGGCAGAATATTGTCATGGTCACCGTCGGTCTGGTAATGTATAGTTTGTCTTGTTTCACTCACAGGTTTTCTGTCTTTGCTTCGTTTCCCCCCTCCTTTCTTGTTCTCCACCCTGGTTACCGCCCCTTTGTCTTTCAAGCGCCTCACACCTGTGCGTGGGTTCACAGCTGTATCTGATTGTTAATCACTGGGTGTAGTATATTAGTGTGTGTGTGTTCTTTGTCTCAGTGCGAGATTGTCTGCGTTGCCCTGTTAGCCCTAGCATTCCAGCGATTTGATCCTGCCTACTCTTCGTGATTTCTATTTGCCGTCGTCGACCCTGGACCGTCCTAAGATTACCCTTTTCGCCTATCCTCTGACAAGCTGTTTTTGCCTTGTGTACCGAACCTGGAACGAAACTGATTACGCCTCTCGTTTGCCCCTGACACCTCGGTTGCTGGCGCTGCCCACCGCTGGAAAGATCATTTGTTTTCGTCACTCTAAACCAAGAGACTTTGTATTTTTCTGTTTTGTGTCATTAAGTGGACTGGGAGATGAGACATCTGAATCTGTTGATGTTGTCAAGCTCGGTCTCTGATGCTCCAGGAATCATCTCAATAGCATCAGATGTAGAAAGGGTTTCAACATAAACTATGTCACTCATATTTCGCTGTTGTGGACGTTGCAAGGTGATCTGTGGATAGTCCACAGAGAAACGACGTTTTGATTGCTTTGTTCTGGAAGCAGACAAAGAATATTTCTTTTTTTTTTTCAAAATCTAAAAAAATGTATGATAAATGGTCACATTTATATAGCGCTTTTCTACCGTCAAGGTACTCAAAGCGCTTTACATCAAGGAACCAGTCACCCATTCACACACACATTCACACCCCAGATATACGCAGACACTGGGGGGCAAGTTGGGTTAAGTGTCTTGCCCAAGGACACAACGGCAGTATTCACATGAGGCAGCTGCGATCGCACCGCCAACCTGCGGGCCAGTGGATCTGACCGCTCTGACTGAGCGGGGAGTCGAATCGCCGACCTTTGGATCAGAAGACGAGCACTCTACCACTGAGCTACTGCCGCTGGTCCTTTCTAATTCTGAGAATAACATTTTATTTTATAAGGAAAGTTGTTGGTGTATAAACAAAATAAAGCAAATTTGAATTTAAATTGACATTTATACCACTTGGTGTCATTCTCAATAACTTCTACCTGGCAGTCTCTTTCTCTAATGTGGAGTAATATTGACTCATCATCTTCGGCAGCTTTTCTGGGTTTCCCTGCAAAAAATGACAATTTTAGTGAGTGCTAATCTATTTATTTCACCAGAAATTATTTTTGACAAGCCTGCTATATTTCATGAAATGTTCTTGAATGAGATTTTACTTAACACATGATTCACTTTCAGCCTGGGCAAGTTTGTCTTTCTGTCATTTTCCTCCCTCTGTGATATAGCTGTCCTTCTTTTTGCATATGATACAAATTGCAGGAAGAATTGTTTATCCTTGGGGCTTTTCAAAATACATTCTGAATTTTCATCACTACTGGAATCTATAATGATGACACATTATTTATCATTGATTTTTATTCTTTGTATCACTTTATACACTACTAGTAATCGCGTGAAGGCGATGATTTCTACTCACCATTGGTAGATTTAGTGGGGGTTTCTGATGGTTTACATGTCTCTCTCTGGCATAAATAGTTGCTGTTTATCGGTGTATCTCGGTGTTTCGTATTCATAGTCCAACATGCTTTCCACTTTTTCAACGGCGTTTGCTTCTTTTCCGACGAGTTCAAGCCATTCCTTTGCAATCCTCCGAAATGTATTCCAGTTTGGTTTAGTAAGGACCTTAGTCTGCTCATTATGTGTCGAGGATGTGCAAAATGCAGATTTTCCAGTTCATGTCGCTGTGATCAGCGGCCATGCTTGTTTACATACAAACTGCATCACAGCAAGCTGCGCGCAAGGTTTAATCAATGCTCATTGGTCGAAATTGCGTCACTGTCACATCACTGCATACAATTAGTCCGCGGCGCTAACAAAAATAGGTCTATCTTTGGGAACCGATTTGAAAGAAAACAGCAGCGAATATTTTTGTGGAATTTTGTTTTGGGGGTTTTTGTTACAAGCTTTATAAAACGATGTCAAAATTGTATTACCCACCTCGTCGGAATACAACTAAAAGATATAAATTCTAGCAAATGGCCTATAGACATTTTCATCAAACGTTCTATCAGCTATATGAAATTTAAAACAATTCTGAATGGCAAAATAAAGTTAATGACTAAACAGCCTCAAGGAAATGCAAACTTAGTGAATCCTTACAGACTTTACCCTCCCACTTACCTGTAAATGCCTGCCCTTCCAATGGGAAGCTGCCTGCATTCCTGGGAATTACATCTATAATAATTCATATTTAATACATATAATCTGATCATATTCCAAGAAAACCTATTTTTGTACTTGTGACTGACTGTAGCTAAACCAGGAACAAGTCCCCCCAGAGACATTGAGTTATTCAGATAGTTATTCACAGATTCTGAAAGTGCAGATTCAAAGCTATCCAATGATGTCTCACTCATGTACATCTGATAATATTTGAATAAATTGTGGTCATTTGAATGTATTCACCTCCTGAAGAACTTTTACTGAGAAAACGGGGCTCAAACATTCCTGACCTGGGTTCACAAGGTAGGACAATGTGCTCATTTGCATCTCATTGAGATAAGCCCTCCCCTCCTCACACTGACACACTGACTGATTTTTGTGCATTCAGAACAACCTTAGATTTAAGTCATGTTTATTACACTAATTGCTAACGGTAACAATCTACACAGAGTTAAGTGATTTTATTTTCACGTTATCAAATCACATCTCTACCATGCAGAGTTGAATTTTAAAATTAAAAAAAAAATGTTTTTTGGGATCCTTAGAATATAGACCCTACTACCACCTCTCTACATTATCTACATAATTATAGTTATCACTTTTATTTTTTAATGTGCCCACCCTTTTATTTTGATTTTACTTTTGATTCAGCACCGGGGGGATTAGCTAACTGTTGAATTAGGAATTTGAGGCCCGGAGCTACCAAAAGCCCGGCGCTAACAGCTTAGTCCCCGGCTCAGCCTAGCCGGAGGCAAAAGCCGGCAAGAAGTGACAATAAAATCACGAAAACTAACGCCAAACCACTATAAAACACAACCCACACAACCCACGGGTCAAGAAATACAGAACAACACCAAAAAATAAGCTGCAGAGAGGCCGATAACATGGGCTAGCCACGCTTAGCCTAGATTACAACTAAGCCTAGCTCCCAATTTAGCTCCAGCTAAGGTTCCAGCTGACCTGGGTTAGAAGACTATATATCATTTTAGCATGTAGCAGGGATTGCTATGTATCTTGTGACTACGCCGGGCACTTTCTTTTTGGTGGATGTAGTAGAATCCCTCTGTAGCTAAGGACAAAGTTTGATGATACAATAATCTCCAGAGGAGAGTAATCCTTTCTTCTTGCAGTCAAAGTTACGGATTTTCGTCTGATATGTCCAGCTCCCGGCTCCAGCTCCTCTGCATAAGTAGCCACGTGTATGCTTCTAACGTGCAGCTGATTGGTTGAATACAATGACAACCAGTTCATATGTAATTTGGGTAACACCCGCCAGCAAGCACGGAAAAGACCCTGAAAACATACCAACTTCTAAATGTATACTTTTACCCCAACCAATACTGTTATCTGAAACATGGAGTGGCTTCTTCGTGACTTCAACTTGCACATTCTGCAAAAACCCGAAAATCACAAATTTGAGGGGATAAAAGCTAAAACCCTTTTTCTCTGTTCCGTCTGTGCCGACTTGTTGCTGGTTTTACGGCAGCGGGGCACATGTCCAAACCAGCCCTGAACTAATTCTAAACAAAGAGATATTTTTCTCCTTCACTTCTGCTTGGTTCTTCTCCGTTTCCTCCTGCCTCTTTTTCGTTCTCCAAACCCTCTCCAGACGCCTTTAGTGCAGCTCGAAGAGAGATATATTTTTTTTTGTGGCGCTCGGTGTCCAGAAGTTCCAGTTTGAAGTGAAATTCATCTAGGAGTTTCTCTATGTATTTTTCTTTTTCCAGTTGGTCTTCCCTCTCTTCCTCGTTTTCACTCAGTTCTTTGAGAAAAAACTGAGTGTTTTGGTTCAGTTCCTGTAAATCTCTCTCTATTACGTCTTCCTCCTCCCTCTCTTCGCTCAGCACTTTCGTTTCATTTTGACTCTGTTCTTTAAGCAGAAGCTGAGCATTGTGCTCACAGCTCTCTATCACATCTTCCTCCTTCTGAAAACCCTCTTCAGCCGCCTGTAGATCATCTTGAAGTGACATATCTTCGTTTGTGAGTACATCAGCTAGCTCTGTGTTTTCGTCCTCTGTCTTCAGGTTCTCTGTCAACTCTCCGTTTTCATGGTGCTCCGTCCCAAATTCCAGGTTGAAGTGAATATTCTCTACATATGGTTTCTGTCTCTCTTCACTCAGCACCTCATTCTGACTCTGTTCTTCAAGCAGAAGCTGAGCGTTGTGCTCACAGTTTTCCTTTAACTCCTGTAAATCTTTCTGTGGCACATCTTCCTCCTTCTGAAAACCCTCTTCAGCCGCCTGTTGATCATCTTGAAGTGACATATCTTCGTTTGTGAGTACATCAGCTAGCTCCGTGTTTTCGTCCTCTGTCTTCAGGTTCTCTGTCAACTCTCCGTTTTCATGGTGCTCCATCCCCAATTCCAGGTTGAAGTGAATATTCTCTACATATGGTTTCTGTCTTTCTTCGCTCAGCACCTCATTTTGACTCTGTTCTTTAAGCAGAAGCTGAGCATTGTGCTCACAGTTTTCCTTTAACTCCTGTAAATCTTTCTGTGGCACATCTTCCTCCTTCTGAAAACCCTCTTCAGCCGCCTGTAGATCATCTTGAAGTGACATATCTTCGTTTGTGAGTACATCAGCTAGCTCCGTGTTTTCGTCCTCTGTCTTCAAGTTCTCTGTCAACTCTCCGTTTTCATGGAGCTCCATCCCCAATTCCAGGTTGAAGTGAATATTCTCTACATATGGTTTCTGTCTTTCTTCGCTCAGCACCTCATTCTGACTCTGTTCTTTAAGCAGAAGCTGAGCGTTGTGCTCACAACTTTCCTTTAACTGCTGTAAATCATTCTGTGGCACATCTTCCTCCTTCTGAAAACCCTCTTCAGCCACCTGTAGATCATCTTGAGGTGACGTATCTTGGTTTGTGAGTTCATCAGCTAGCTCCGTGTTTTCGTCCTCTGTCTTCAAGTTCTCTGTCAACTCTCCGTTTTCATGGAGCTCCATCCCCAATTCCAGGTTGAAGTGAATATTCTCTACATATGGTTTCTGTCTTTCTTCGCTCAGCACCGCATTTTGACTCTGTTCTTTAAGCAGAAGCTGAGCATTGTGCTCACAGCTCTCTATCACATCTTCCTCCTTCTGAAAACCCTCTTCAGCCGCCTGTAGATCATCTTGAAGTGACATATCTTCGTTTGTGAGTACATCAGCTAGCTCCGTGTTTTCGTCCTCTGTCTTCAGGTTCTCTGTCAACTCTCCATTTTCATGGTGCTCCATCCCCAATTCCAGGTTGAAGTGAATATTCTCTACATATGGTTTCTGTCTCTCTTCACTCAGCACCTCATTTTGACTCTGTTCTTCAAGCAGAAGCTGAGCATTGTGCTCACAGTTTTCCTTTAGTTCCAGGTTAAAGTGGAAATTCTCTACATATGGTTTCTTTCTCTCTTTCTTCAGCACCTGATTTTCTCTCTGTTCTTTAAGTAGAAGCTGAGTGTTGTGCTCACAGCTTTCCTTTAACTCCTGTAAATCTCTCTCTATCACGTCTTTCTCCTTCTGAAAACGCTCTTGAGCTGCCTGTAGTTCAGCTTGAAGTAACAACATCTGTTTAGAGAGTTGATCAGCAAGCACAGTGTTCTCATCTTTTACTTTTAGATACTTCAGCAACTCTTTGTTTTTATGGCGCTCAGTCTGCAGAAGTTTCAAGTTGAAGTGAAATTCCTCTGTGAATTTCTCTATGTGTTGTTCTTTCTCCAGTTTGTCTTCCCTCAGTGTCTTATTTTCACTAAGTTCTTCGAGAAAATACTGAGTGTTGTAGTTCACTTCCTGTAAATCTCTCTGAATCACGTCTTTCGCCTTCTTAAAACCCTCTTTCACCGCCTGTAGTTCAGCTTGAAGTGACGTCACCTGTTTAGCAAGTTCATCAGCCAGCACAGTGTTCTCGTCCTTTCTCTTCAGCTTCTCCAGTAACTCTTTGTTTTTATGGCGCTCGGTCTGCAGAAGTTTCAAGTGGAAGTGAAATTCCTCTGTGATTTTCTCCAAGTGTTTTTCTTTTGCCAGATTGTCTTCCCTCAGTTCCTCATTTTTACTCAGTTCTTCGAGAAGATGATGAGTGTTGCGGTTCAGTTCCTGTAACTCTCTCTGTGTCACTTCTTTCTCCTTCTTCAGGTTCTGCACCAAGTCTTTGTTTTTACGGCAGTTTGTCTCCAGAATGTCCAAATAGAAGTGAAGATCCTCAAAATATGTTTTCATTTTATTTCCCCCTTCCCTCAGTGCCTCATTTTTACTCTGTTCTTCAAGCAGAAGCTGAGTGTTGTGCTCATAGCTGTCTTTTAACTCCTGTAAATCTCTCTGTAGCACTTCTTTCTCCTTCTTAAAACCCTCTTCAGCCGCCTGTAGTTCATCTTGAAGTGACGTCACCTGTTTATCGAGTTTCTCCGTAATTTCTTTAATATTATTATCTTGGCGCTCTAGTTCCAGATGTTGCAAATTAAAGTGCAGATTTTTTGTGATTATATCTGCATTTGCTATCTCTCTCTCTTCCCTCAGTGTCACATTTTTACTCTGTTCTTCAAGCAGAAGCTGAGCATTGTACTCATAGCCGTCTTTTAACTCCTGTAAAACTCTCTGTAGCGCCTCTTTCTCATTCTTAAAACCCTCTTCAGCCGCCTGTAGATCATCTTGAAGTGACGTCACCTGTTCAGCGAGTTGATCAGCCAGCTCTTTGTTTTTATGGCACTCTGTCTTTAGAAGTTTGAGAAGATTCTGAGCGTTGTGCTCATAGCTATCCTTTAACTTCTGGAAATCTTTCTCCATCTCTTCTTTTTCCTTCTCGGCTCCCTCTTGTATTTTCTGGTTCATCTCCCTCTCGTCCTGGAGCTGTTTCTGCAGACTGCTTTGGACACTCTTGTGCTCTTCAGCCGCGTGCAGTGCGGCTTGAAAAGATGATGCTTTGTCTGCGAGCTGTATAGTCAGATCCTGGTTGAGTCTCTTCTGCTTCTCTAGCTTTTGAATACACTCAATCATCCTATTTTCAGTTTTCACTTTGCACATCTGTAATTCTTCCATCAGTTTCGTGCTGTGATTACGTTCAGACACAAGACTCTTTTCAAGGCTTTTCACTTTTGCAATGGCCTCAGAAATTTCCCTTTGTTTCTGTGACTTGAATAGTTCCTCCCATTCTGGTCTTTTAGCCTCTTCCTGTGCCAAACGTTCTTTTAAATCTGCATTGCATTTCAAGAGTTCTTGTAGTTGTTTGGTAAAGCTGAGCTCTTTGCCCAGCAGGTCCTGCTCACATTTCTCTAACTGTCCAACTAAACAGGATAAATTATCCCTCAGCTCACAGTTCTCTGTCCGGAGAGCACGGACTTTCCCTGGTCTCCAAATCTTGGCCATTTTTATGCCTTTTGTTTCTGAAACACGCATTATTTATTTTCAACTATAAGCTGCTAAAACCCGTCTATAGCATAGACTGCTGTATCAATTGGGTCTGGTTCTTCTTTGGTGTTTTTATGACTGTTTGTATCATATTTTTCTTTGGTTGTTGTTGTTGTTTTATGGCGATTGGTATCCAAGTGTTACATTACCGCCAGACTTTATTCTTTAGACTTCATTTTTCAGAGTCCTCTTCTTTAGTTGTTGTTGTTGTTGTTGTTGTTGTTGTTTTATGGCGGTTGGCATCCAATTGTTGCATTACCGCCAGACTTTATCTTTTAGCAGACAGCTGCATTAGTGTTTTATGGCGGTCGGTGTCCAAGTTTTACAAAACCACTACCTATTGTAGTCTTTGAGTGTCATCAAACGTTCACTTTTGATGACATATTCCAGTGACATCATTCCAGTGACATCATTCCAGTGACTTCATCATTCTGTGAAGAATCCCGTGGCAACAGACCATCCTTATATGGACGGTCTCTCTTTCTCTCCTCTGTTTTTTGCTCTTAAAAACACCAAAGAAGAATAACTGGGGTGAATAACTTGCTTCGTTGTCTATCCGGCCAGGACTGGGGGTCAGTAGAAGGTCACTCCTGGGTATTTATCGGGCCATCATGAGGGCGGCTATTGATTATGGCTGTATAGCCTACATGTCTGCGGCTGAGACTAACTTAAAGAAGCTTGATGTGGAGCAAGCCCAGGCCTTGCGCATCTGCTGTAGGGCTTTTAGGACCTTCCCTGTCTCGGCGCTGCAGGTTGAGTTGGGGGAATTGCTGTTACGGCTCCGGAGGCTAGAACTTCTGTTGGCTTACTGGGTGAATGTGCAAGGTCATACGAGCTCTCACCCGGTGAGGGACTTTCTCAGGGTTGATGGGGGACAGAATAAGGCTGGCAGTATGGTTTTTAGCCAGAGAGGAAATGCGAAAGCGCGGCTTGCGGGGGTTGGTGATCGGCGTGTGAGCCCGTCGGTGGCTTTGTCTACTATAGCTCCGTGGAAGTTTGTCCCGGCTCCTGTTGATGTTAGCTTGCATGGCAAGCTTAGAGGAGTCGCTGGGAGGGCACCGCAGTTTGCCGTTCAAGCGCTCATCGATAGGCACTCAGATGATGTGTTTATTTATACCGACGGGTCTAGGGATCCTGAGAGTGGGCGTACTGGCGCTGCTTATTTTGTGCCTGACCTGGGGCTGGCGGTCAAGAAGAGGTTGACAGATCGCCTTTCTGTTTTCACGTCGGAACTTATAGCGATACGGTTGGCATTGGAATGGGCGGAATCTCCTTTACAGTGTTGCGGCATTGTGGTGGCCTCTGACAGCCTCTCTGCATTGCAAAGCATTAAATCTGGGAAATCGGATTGCAGACAGGATGTGTTGAACGGCATCTTCTGTCTGATACTCTCCCTGTCCAGGAAGGATGTGAGGGTTTCCTTCATTTGGGTTCCTGCGCATGTGGGGGTGGGTGGTAACGAAATGGCTGATACACTGGCTAAACGTTCCCTTAGGCGGCCATCAATTGATGTGGCGGTTGAGTTAAGCAAATCTGAAATCAAGCCCGTTATCAAGAGTTATGTGGTCGGCCTTTGGCAGGAATTTTGGAGCCACTGTGTTACTGGACGGCATCTCTATCACATACAGGGTAGTGTGGGTCCTTGCAGGTCTATGGGCAGGAACGCGTGGGAGGAAAGGGCCTTCGCCCGCATGAGGATTGGCCATACTGGACTCAATTGGTCACTGAGTAGGATAGGCAAACATCCGACCGGTCTGTGTGGTCACTGTCGGATGCCAGAGACTGTCGAGCATGTGCTGATTCGCTGTGAGGCTTATGATAGAGAAAGGGGCCGGGTTGGCCTTGTGGTTTCGGAATAATGGGCGCGAGTTCAATCTGCGGAACGTTCTGGTGATCCAGTCACAGGGTTTGTGTCAGGCTGTGGTTGCTTACTTATATAGCACCGGTCTGAACGCGCCATCACAGTCACATGGCGCACTGCATTTGTTCCAAGGGCCACTGGTGTGGAGGGCGGGGCCACTGGTGTGGAGGACTGCTCCAGCAGCTCCCGCCCCTTAATTTGTGCCTCCGTCACCTACAAGATCAAGAAATATTTAAAAACTATAAAATGTTTTCTTATAAGTGTTAAAACACCAAGCACAAGAACAACAGATGAATAATTACGTTGGAAGAACAATATTCATATTTTATAAATCGAATGTAATCGCTTACATCCATTTGAACGGTCTCCATTACGAAGCTCTCAGGGGCCAATGATAGATTCTTTGTTCCTAGAATTTTGTAGTCGCCAATTTATATATGTTTTTCCCTGAATGAATAGCTGGGCCTTGTTCTGGTACTCTGTCATGGTGGTGGTTCAGGCCCCATCCGTTAGTGCCACAACTTTATTAGTTTTAAAACAACCAGGACGTGGTCCACTCCAACACAAAGGTTTTCACTTGCTCGTGTAGAACATGCAGGGTGAGCTGTGGAAGCTCCTGCAGCTCACCTCTGAGCTCTTGTTCCAAACTCATCTGTAAAACAAAGTCACAATCATATTTTTTCTGCAATCATGTCTAGTTTAACACTTTTTCCACCAGAAAATTAACAAAAATACTACTAATCTATCATGAAGCTAATTCAAATGTTTTATTGTATATTTGTATTTATATGAATCTATGCATAGTTATTGATATGACTGTACATATTTATGCAGTATAGGTACACTCAGTGACTTTATTGAAACTTGCAGCAGCCTTAATTGCATTGGTTGCGTTTTTTATTTGTCATGCAATAAAAACGCTGAACTTTTCTGCGTGTGTGTTTGCTGCTCCACTAAATAAGATTTATTATAATTCCACTTCTGTTCCTGATCTGTGTTTCACATTGGAATGTCCCCATTGTGAGACAAATAAAGATTATCTTATTTATTATCACACAAAAAAGACTAAAACAATCTAAAAGCCCTGCCTGTTCCATTTACAAGCCAAATAAGCTCTGTGACTTACTAACATGGACTGTATTATGGACTCACTTTTCAAGCTCCAAACCTAAAAAAAAGAGAAAATAAGCTTAATTATTTTGTTTGTTAAGATTGACATTTCAGACTAAAACCACACGTGAGGTGCTACTGACGAGGTCAAACTGACCAAAACCACAAATGTTCACTGTGAAGAGAAATAATTTGTATTCATATTTAAGTGGAGTGAAAAGTAGGCCTGAACAGCAAGAAATCTGTTAGTTTAGCCTAATATATATATATATATATATATATATATATATATATATATATATATATATATATATAAATAATTGAGCTAAAAATTGCAGCTCAGTAAAACATTGTGCTAGTTTATAAGTAACTATTATAAAATATTACAATTCAAACTCAATTTGTGATAAAACAGTTGAGCCAAAAATGACTTAAACAATATTATTAATTCTAACGTAAAATAACCTAAATAATCACCTACACAAGAGAAAGTTAATAAAAGAGCATTGATATCAGATATCGACAGCACACGAGCCAAAATTATTTCTGCGGCTGGATTTAGGCTATTACGGTCTGGATCCTGCTCTGAGCACTGATTGGCTGCTCTGGCTGTCCGTCTATTTACTCGCTGTCTCATTGGTTATTTTTGTTGAACTGGTGTATGATTGGCTGCATGTAGCAAGTAGGCAGGAGCGTTTCAAGTGATCAAAGAGAGCTTGAGAGGCCGCCTACATCAAACCCCGGCCATGAGCGCGATGCCACCTCGCTGTTACATGTGCCTATGTTTATGACCACAACTGGATCGCATCGTAAAGACCTTTCCCAAGAACATATAAACACTGTCATAATGTTGGACTTTTCACCGTCATGTTCCATTGTGTATTTTACAGAAACAATCATCGCAGATGCATACATTCATAGTCATTAGGATTTTTGGAAGAACCAACATGAAAGAACAAAAGCAGAACAGGACCGTAACAGGATCAAGAACAACTGATCTTGTGCACAGGACAGAACGTGTCCCAAAGTTGTCCTTCAGGGCAGGACATCTGTGAACTTTTCTCTAAACCTGAGGGATGATGGAGCTCAGCAGCGACTGGTGCAGACACAGCTGGAATAAATGACAAACCTTTGAAACACAAACATTGAACTAAATCGTTACAGACACATTACACACATGCACATGTTGTTTGGATGGGGACATAATAAGCACAGCCCTCTCCAGCTCCACATCCATTGCTGAAGGAAAATACATTTGAGAAAGATATCTACAAGTGACTGATCTCAGGAGTAGTTTTTCCTGCAATATTAATACATTTTATCTGTACTTACAGAACAGATAAACAGTTCAAATGCATTGTTACAAAGCAGAGGCTAATATACATATATAATATACACTGTTAAAAAAAAACTGTTGTTTTTACAGGAAAACGCTGGCAGCTGTGGTTACCAGAGAATTCCTGTAAAAAATACAGCAGCACCGTAAATTACTTTACCAACATAAATGTAATTTAATTTACAGTGAATAAAATCACGACCGAACAACATTTTTTCCCCGTTAATTTTACATTGCAGGGTATATAAAAAAACAGTTTCCTGATTTTTTTTACATGAAATAAATGTTAAATGTACATTGATTACTGGTCAAATTAACAGGGAAAGAGCATTAAAAAAAAGGTAAAACCACAGTAAAACTTCGTATTTTAACTTGGGCATTTCTGCATATTACACGTTAAAAATATTTATATTATGCAGTATTTTTATGGTTAAATTATCAAATTATACTGTTAAATGTACTGAATGAACCTGCAAATATATTTAATACTATTACAAATAAATGAAAAAAAAAATATTACAAAAAAGGCATACATACTGTAAGGAGAGGCAAGACAAATATAACGTTTGGAACATTTATTCAACAGCCAGCATTGTCACCATTGTAAACAACAACATGTTCTGAACACAAATTGTATGCAAAGAAGTTTAACATAAGTTATACGACTACTGATGAAAAGTTGAAATACTCCATAACTCAGGATTTTTTTTTTACTTTAACAAGCGTTTAAGTGCCAGGCGCATAACAACCACCCAATTGAACCTACTCTTTAGCAAAATAAAAACATTATCTTAATACTAAAAAAACCTAACCTAACCACATATCATGCCATTATTATCTTAATACACATTGTGGATTTAACAAAGGAAAAGCTTTTGGTACCGCTTTTTACAAGAACAGACAAAGAGTCCAGAGTTCAGGCTTCACGCCACTCATGATCGGAGAGTTCCTGTATCAGAGTGAGGACTCGAGGATTCACGTTGAGACGGCGTTTTGAGTTTTTATTCTCCACTTTAGTTCCCTTTTCTGGGTTTATCAAGAAAAAACACCTGAAAAGTAAAAAGTTATTATAATTCACCAGTAAAAAACAAACAAGTTTGTGTGAGAGTGAGTGCGTGAGAGTGAGTGCGTGCGAGTGAGTGCGAGAGAGTGAGTGCGAGAGAGTGAGTGCGAGAGAGTGAGTGCGAGAGAGTGAGTGCGAGAGAGTGAGTGCGAGAGAGTGAGTGCGAGAGAGTGAGTGCGAGAGAGTGAGTGCGAGAGAGTGAGTGCGAGAGAGTGAGTGAGAGCGTGAGAGTGAGTGCGTGAGAGTGAGTGCGTGAGAGTGAGTGCGTGAGAGTGAGTGCGTGAGAGTGAGTGCGTGAGAGTGAGTGCGTGAGAGTGAGTGCGAGCGTGAGAGTGAGTGCGAGCGTGAGAGTGAGTGCGAGAGTGAGAGTGAGTGCGAGAGTGAGAGTGAGTGCGAGAGTGAGAGCGTGAGTGTGAGTGCGTGAGTGAGTGCGTGAGAGTGAGTGCGTGAGAGTGAGTGCGTGAGAGTGAGTGCGTGAGAGTGAGTGCGTGAGAGTGAGTGCGTGAGAGCGAGTGCGTGCGTGAGAGCGAGTGCGTGCGTGAGAGTGAGTGCGTGCGTGCGAGTGAGTGCGTGCGTGAGAGTGAGTGCGTGAGTGAGAGAGTGAGAGCGTGAGTGAGAGAGTGAGAGTGAGTGCGAGCGTGAGAGTGAGTGCGAGCGAGCGTGCGTGAGAGCGAGCGCGTGAGAGTGAGTGCGTGAGCGTGAGAGTGAGTGCGAGAGAGTGAGTGCGAGAGAGTGAGTGCGAGAGAGTGAGTGCGAGAGAGTGAGTGCGAGAGAGTGAGTGCGAGAGAGTGAGTGCGTGAGAGTGAGTGAGAGCGAGTGCGTGAGAGTGAGTGCGTGAGAGTGAGTGCGTGAGAGTGAGTGCGAGCGTGAGAGTGAGTGCGAGCGTGAGAGTGAGTGCGAGCGTGAGAGTGAGTGCGAGCGTGAGAGTGAGTGCGAGCGTGAGAGTGAGTGCGAGCGTGAGAGTGAGTGCGAGCGTGAGAGCGTGAGTGTGAGTGCGTGAGAGTGAGTGCGTGAGAGTGAGTGCGTGAGAGTGAGTGCGTGAGAGTGAGTGCGTGAGAGCGAGCGAGTGCGTGAGAGTGAGTGCGTGCGTGAGAGTGAGTGCGTGCGTGAGAGTGCGTGCGTGAGAGTGAGTGCGTGCGTGAGAGTGAGTGCGTGAGTGAGAGAGTGAGAGCGTGAGTGAGAGAGTGAGAGTGAGTGCGTGCGTGAGAGTGAGTGCGTGAGTGAGAGAGTGAGAGTGAGTGCGAGCGTGAGAGTGAGTGCGAGCGAGCGTGCGTGAGAGCGAGCGCGTGAGAGTGAGTGCGTGAGAGTGAGTGCATGCTTGAGAGTGAGTGCGTGCGTGAGAGCGAGTGCGTGAGAGTGAGTGCGTGAGAGTGAGTGCGTGAGTGAGAGTGAGTGCGTGAGTGAGAGAGCGTGAGTGAGAGAGTGCGTGAGTGAGAGAGTGCGTGAGTGAGAGTGAGTGCGAGCGTGAGAGTGAGTGCGAGCGAGCGTGCGTGAGAGCGAGCGCGTGAGAGTGAGTGCGTGAGAGTGAGTGCATGCTTGAGAGTGAGTGCGTGCGTGAGAGTGAGTGCGAGCGTGCGTGAGAGCGAGCGCGTGAGAGTGAGTGCGTGAGAGTGAGTGCATGCTTGAGAGTGAGTGCGTGCGTGAGAGTGAGTGAGTGCGAGCGAGCGTGCGTGAGAGCGAGCGCGTGAGAGTGAGTGCGTGAGAGTGAGTGCATGCTTGAGAGTGAGTGCGTGCGTGAGAGCGAGTGCGTGCGTGAGAGCGAGTGCGTGCGTGAGAGCGAGTGCGTGCGTGAGAGCGAGTGCGTGCGTGAGAGTGAGCGTGAGCGCGTGAGAGTGAGTGCGTGTGAGTGAGTGCGTGCGAGTGCGTGAGAGTGAGTAAGTGCGTGTGTGAGAGAGGCCAATATTCAGACAGAACTGGACTAAGATCTAAGGATCTCAAAAGCCAGCTCTTTAGTCTGGGTCTGAGTTCTAGTAAGAGCCGTGTCTGAACCGAGACAAGAACACAGGCGAGACCAGGCCAGGAGTCAGACCCAGACCAAGCCTGGGTTGGGTGTCCGTCTAGGTCTGGCGTTCTGGCTATACCAGAGCAGACGTGGGAGCCTTACATGGAAGAAAATAGTGTGAGCCATGTTTACAACTCACCTTTGAAGAAACTCAAGAGTTGAAGCCAGTTCAGAAGGATAATGGATGTTGAAACAGTAGTAACTCCCAAACATGAGGCACAATGCAGAAATGAAGGAGAGATTTGTGTTGATCAGGTTCCGGTCCAGACTCAGCATGTACCTTGTTGAAGAATAGCAGGACTGTCCTATAAACACAATATTGAACAGGTGTTTTAATAAGCGTTGCACTCACAAGTTCTATAAACATTAATAGAAAATATATGAAAGACTTACCACACACAATAACAGCTGGTGTCAAAGGAACTTGCTCCAGTTGGACCTCTTCTGCAGGGCATGTATTGTCCACATAAAAGAACATAGACTCTTCCTTTTCATCAAAGTAGTTGATCAGAAGCAGGACCATCTCTTTCAAATCGTCTGAGCAGCCACTATGCTGTCCCCGCATCCTCTGAAGCCTCGCATAAGTCTGAAGGAACGTCTTACTCTTGTTGACACAAACTGTGGTCATGTAATTCAGAAGCCTTTTCCCCTTCAAATCCAAATTTCGGATAAATGTCTCTTTGAGGTCAATACCAGTGAGTTCCTTGAAGTGGACTGACATGCCAAGTTCATCAAACCAATATGGCCACTCCTCTCCAAGGTATTGGATACTTTTTCCCTGGTTGACATGTTGGCGCTGTGTGTAAAAAGTTGACTTCATTAGGCATTTTACCTCCTCTGCATTGGCATCAGAATCTTGAAACATCATCTTGAGTTTTTCAATCTTTTGTTGCTGGCTCTCTTCAGTTTCTTCACGGGGCAGAAATTTTACATTCATTTAATGCATCCATAAGTGTCCTGCATTGCGGCTCTCTCTTCTAATGGGATCTCATCTGTGGGGTCCGAGTCATCACTTGCATGTTTTCTTTTTCTTATTTTGGGTGTGGATGTTCGCCTGACATTTTCAATTCTGTTTTGCAACTGCTTTACAAGGGAATGGTAGCCCGTTCCAACAATATCTCCCTCAATTACATCTTGCAGAGAATTAGGATATTTTGCCACTATTTTGTTTGCCACATCAGTAGAATGCTTTTTACCTACGCAAGGGCATTTTTCCATCATCTCTGTTACAACAATCCGGACCATCTGCCTTCTCAGTTTTGGGCCAGGCCTTTTACCCCTCTCCAAAGAATGCATCAAGTCATCGGGAAATTTTGTCCATGGAATCACAAAGTTGTCGTCCCATTGTCTGTCAAGTCCTGGGCTGCGGGAGGAGGCTGACGATGAACTTCGGGGTGAAACAGAGAGTAATGAGAGGGATCGGGCAGGTGAGGCTTCCACAGATGATGATAGAGAGCTGTTGTCGGGAGTCTGGTCTTTAAATGACAAAAAAATAATAAGAAATGTCTTTATCTGCTTTTGATTTGGAATGGATAAACATTTCTATATATTGAAATCATTATGTTGCCTTTTACTCACATTTCTGTTTCCAAACAGAAAGCAGTTTTCTGGCTTGTACAGGTCTTAACGCCGTCATCAAATCCTCCTCCTTTACAAAGCGTAGATCTTCATAAATCTCGACTCCAATAGACTGCAAGTGCTCTACCAGGATGTTTTTGATCATTGCTGGGAGTTCTGGCAGGACTTCGTTGATGGCTTCATCGAGGAAGGCTTCATCACTCATATTTGCGCTGAATAAGAAATGCCACCTTTAAACAGAACAGAAAAATATACTTAACAGGAACATGAATCAGGTATTGTTAATGTCAAACTATTTACAGAATATCTCTATCTATCGCATTGGCTTCAACTGGACTTTATTTTGAAATGATACTGTGTTTCAGAGGAATCACTTGGTATCCATCTAGAATGTATGATACCAAAGGATAATAATCTGGCAGGTCATTAATGTTAATACACTGTAATCCAAGACTGTCCTTCGTCACAGAATACAGATGGTATTCTGAGAGGAAGATGCCTTTGTGGATATCCATCAAAAAATACACAGCTGTGTCATTTTGGATCAAGATTAGTAGAAGTTCACCAAACTCCATGTACTCATCATTCTTGTACACAAGAAACTGTCCTTTTTTGTACCCAGTGCCTTTGTACTGAATGCCTGTACTAACTGTGGTACTGTTTTCTGTAAAGTCAAACTCCCTGATTGCCTGTTTGATAGCTTCACTGTAGAGGTTGGGATAAAATGCACAGCTGTCCTTCACTTCAAGAAGTTTACTGCATTCTTGGCCAGCTGAAAGATATGCTTGATACATCTGATGACGCTCTGACAATGTTTGACAAATGTTTTTAAAGTTCTTTAAGTGTCTGGCACATCTTTTAAAGTAACTGTGCTTGCTTTCAAACCTAAGCGTCCACAACCTCATCAATGGACCAAATTTCAACAACAGTGCTGAATAATGGCGTAAAAAGTGATGCTTAGGTTTCAGCTGAATTTCAGGAAACAACATCTTCCTCAACTCCAAATATTCTTGAATCAAAATGTCTAGATATGCTATCTGGGATAAAGAAATCTTTTGAGCACAAACGAGATCCACAATGTCTTTTAATTGGAGAGCTAACTGCCATACTTCATCCTCATGGTTTTGTACTTTGTCACCAATCAAAACTGGTAGCAATCTCAATAGGTTCCAGTTTTGAATGGCTTGGCCCGATAACCTCGTTCCCACAGTGTTGACAGCACATGGCTTTGTGAGCGCCTCAGATCCTTTGTACTTAAACTGCTTGATGCGCCTGTTTAAGAGTGAGTATGTGAACCATTTTTTCTTTTTTATAATGTTCTTCAGATACAGTGCTAAATCATATGACAAGACTCCTTCAAAGAGGTCATGGCCTAAACAAGGTGGTAGTCCAGGCTGGGCTACGTGGAAAGACTCAAGGGTATTAAAGACAGAGTTTACCTTTATTCCTCGGATGCCTTGGATGTTCTCGGCTTGAAGATCAGCAACAGCAGTATCATACGTCTCTGGGGTGCGTGGAGGACCACAGGCATTTGAGTCAGCCTCAAACTCCCTTCTTGTGATTTCACAGTACCTGCAGAAATAATGAGAGCGGCTGAAGTTCTCTGTGAAGCCACCTATAGAATGAGAACCCAAGTTATGACCAGCAATGCAGTACAGACCCGCTTTCACAGTTTGTCCATCAATATTTATTCCAACTCTCTCCAAGGATTTCATATCTGCCAACAACTTTGAGAAAACTTTGGCCATTCCAAAATATTTAAGGTCCTTCTCAATACACAACAAGACTAAAAACATATTATCAGTATTTGAACGCAAATGAATGGGTAAATTTGCAACTGAGAGATAGACAGCAAGAACTTTGTGTGTCTTTTTAGCAGAACCAAGGGGATTGACAATTTCAAAGGCATCTTGGTACAAAATCAGTTTGAGGCTTTCAGGGTTTTCTTTGAAGAACTGGTGACATTTGAAACTTGTTCCATCATATAAATCTGTAAAAATCTCCGAGTCAGGATCTCCAAACTGCTGTGACTGTGCATTTTTCCATAAATGTGACTGTAAAAAGCTCTTCAGAGTTTCTGCAACTGGTATGTAGTAAGCAAATCTTTGTGTAATGTTTTCATCCACCCCCAATGCCATCTTTTGGGGTTCAGTGTATTTAAACATTTTTGTGAATGTCTGATTTCTCAAGTATGTTGTTCTTAGTTGTCCCTGATGACAGGCAGAGAACAAATCTGACTCTTTTATGCACTCACAGATTTTAGTGACTGCTTCGTCTGATAGGCTCATATCATCTTTTAATAAGGAACTCACTTTAGTTATTGTGTATGCTTGACCCAACTCGTGCACATTTTGCATTTCCTCAACAATAGTCTGAATAGTAGAGGCAGGAATAAGCAGCTGTCCTTGCAATTTAAGGTAAAAAAAGACACATGTTTCTGAGATAAGACTGACTATCATTTTCCTGCATATCAATGACTGCACTGGCTGTTGGCATGGCTTCATTCATGTCTTCTGAATCATCTGTACTGGCACTGACATTTGGGGGGTGAATAAGAGTTTCCCTATACATTTCATCAATGACATCAAGAGAGCATGATTTATGCTTCCTAGACATGTGAGAAGTAAATGATGACTTTTTTGTAAACGTGTGCTTACAGCCACTTACTGGACATGAGACAGACCTGCTCTCTCCCATATGATCATTTAAGTGAGACACAAGTTCTTTCACAGTGTGAAAATGGCAAGCACATAATGCAACTGCACATTTTAAATTAGTAACAATGGCTGCAGGAGCAGCAGGAGCTGCATTGTGCACACGATAAAAATGGCCCTTGAAAGCGGAGTAAGTGGTAAACGTTTGACTACAGTTGGCGCCAACACATTTGAAAAGACAACGAGGCTCATTCCTATGCACTCTGCAATGTAGCACATAGCCTTTTAGTGTGACCAATTTCCTTTTACAAAAGACACAGGTGATCATTGTAAGGCCATCAAATGTGTGCCTGTGATTTTTAGCTCAAGTTATCACGTATTGATCTATTTTACTGCTCTTTTATCAGGCGAGGCTAGAGCTAGCTTACACCATGTGCTTTCAGAACTTGTTCTTGTTCGGTCTAGAGGAAAAAAAGTGAATGTGACTTACCTTACAAACTTCTGATTTTCCAGCCAAACAGTCACAGACCGAAATAAATTACTGGCAATCAAAGCGTAGATGTGTACCAAAACGTTTAGAACAACTTAAATAGTTTGACGATTTCTGCTAGGCTGTGTGCTCCGCTCTGCAGACCGCGTGCGCTTCGAGTCGCTCGTTAGTGACGTCAGGGGCAGTCGTGAACGTGCAGGTTGTGCTTCTCCCGCTCATCCTGCCCCCACGTCTCTATCCAATCAGAGATGAACATCATCCAAGCAGTTTGATATTCAAAATCAGGCGGACTCAGTGCACAATGTTGTCCTTAGTAGGAAGAGGCACTGTTGTGTTGCTTGTGATAATGACACAATGCCAAATTATTACTGTTTTATAAAAATATATATAGAAAGAAAACCAGTGGTTTACAATACAATTTTAAGACTAACAATAATCTATAATCTATTAAAATACCATAAATCATACAATTGCTGGGTTTCAGGTGACATCACAAGAGATGAGGGTAAGCTAAAATGAAAAAACAAAATATTCTTTGTTGTAATATGGTCCGTTTTTTGGTCTTAACACATTAAACATTTGTGAATTTACTTTTTGTATTTTTTTTGTATTTCATGGCATAATACAATGTTTGGAAAAATTGCCTCTTGATCTGATCTGGGAATATGACATCTTGACTCTCTAGAAGTTCAGATGACGTCTATAGGCCAATAATATTTAACACAGATAGGGGGCAGCTATAATGAGTATTGATGAAATGCTATCACTATAGAAATCATCAGGTTAAACATTTTTGAACTTCCCTTTTAGCAATTTTGTGGCAAAGTATAATGTAAATTCACAAATTTAGAAACTTTTAGTGACCCTAAAATGTACCATATTACAGAAAAATCTACAGAATGCTAATCCCTCATGAGGGAAATTAATTTTCTGTATGTGACCTTCTCCTTCAATGCCCCTGCCAGGACAGGAGCATTTGGTTAGTACTAAACAGAAGTGTTACTTTGAATATACAGTAAATAAAAAAATATATAATTGTGTAGGCAAACCATCGGATTCACAATGCGATAATAAAAAAACAAAACTATATTTTTTTAAATGTATTGCCTCAGTTTGCATCGTTTCATGTTGAAACTTGCACAGTGACTTACTGTATTTTTTCAAACAACTGACAAAAACTATTGTTTTTATATTTTTTTTATGTTATATTAACAAAATTATTTGGTATAGAGTATTACATTATTTCTCAGTTTTTTTCAACACAAGCTGTAATTTTAACAAATAAATTTGATTATATTAACACATTCTAATTGTAAAGTTAACATAAACATTCTGTTTATTAGTTTACAAAGGTTTACAGTGATTTAAACAAAAGTTATGTTTTCCAGTTTACAATGCAAATTTGTTGTGATTTTACATAGTTTTTGTGTAAATTCCACGGTCATTTCTTACAGTAAATATATATATATAGGGTTTCACCTGTGTCTTATATTGGCGGAGAGAGCTGATCTCCTGGAAGCTGAGGCCTGTTTCTGCCCCTGTCCCGTTTCTGCACATGTCACTGCTCCTGTCCCGTTTCTGCTCCTGTCCCCTGTCTTTCTGCCCACAGTTCTCTAGCCTCCTACACATCTGGGACAAACCAGGTAAAAGTCATGATAAAGGTTCTGTTGTCTTATTAGTGTCCAGTCTTATGTATAATAATCACTAAAATATTCCAATTTGTTTTGCAAACGTTTCTATTAAACAGAAATATTAAAAAGGTAACATTACATAACAGAACAACACCAAACATTTACAAAAATATATAGACAGACAATATAACAAAACAACAGAACATCACAGAACAAAAAAAAACTTAATTGTCTTCTTGGGACCTATAACCTCATAAGATATCATTTGGTTCCTAAGAACCAAGAAGCATTCATTTGAAAGACCTCCTTCACTGTGAGGACCTCGTCTGTGAGGACCTCGTACTTCCCGTCAATCACAGTGGTTGAAGAACCACTGATATTTATTTTATTGATATTATTTTTTTACGTCTCAATATGGGAGACTCCTGTAAAGGACACAATGATACTGTTTGAATAAGTTAAAATTGTTACTGACTTTCCGGAAACGAGTACAAAAAGATACGTTGCATAAAATTGAGCTTGCAAATGTAATAAACATTACATAAAGAAATACTTACCACAACTTTGGTGAATCCAGTGGACCCCAGCTTCAATCCAAAATTGTTGATTGTGGTGGGTGACTCAGGTGGGTGACTCTTATATGGTCACCGCCTGTTCTTTCCAGAAGGTGATCTGGAGCGCCTTGCCTCCCTTTAAGAACATAAACACATTAGCCTGTATCATAAACAAATGTTTATTAAGAAGAATAGGAGAAACTGCCCATAAATATGAGCTTGTAGCATTAAACTAAAAATAAGCTCCTTTGGCCTCTTGAAGCTTGCTTGTTGAGGCCTTTACCCACCTAAAAGCCGTGTTTGGATCTAGTTCAGATCTGGTCTTTCGCTAGGTTTATACCTGGTTTGTACTTATTTCACTTCCAGACTAGCTCTATAGAGAGCATTCACATGACGTCACACGGCCGCCCCCCACGCTCCTGGCCGTCATCAGTGCGTGTCCCCCTATACAAGCCCATTCTAAACCGCAGTCTGTCTGCTTCGATTTACGACGAAACACGGTTCAAAGAGGCCCAAAACTTCATTAATGATATCGCACTCTTTACTATAATCACAATGTGGCAGTTGATGCAGCAACCGGGAAGATAAAGAAGATAAAGTTCTATCCGATACGAGAAACCCGGAAATAAGAGCGCGATGGACATAGACTTATTTATTTTCAACTATAAGCTTATATATATATATATATATATATATATATATATATATATATATATATATATATATATATATATATATATCTCTGTTCCGCGCACGCTGTAGAATTAACTTAACAGTTTTATTTAGGCTCGAAGTAGATCTGAAGTTAATCTGAAGTTTTATCGGTTGTCACTCAGTCGCGCGTGGACGGAGCGGCTCGCGGCGGAGCTGACAGCTGTTCAGCCCGGGGCAGGTGACCGAACCCCGGGCATGCAGACTCACGCACCGCCTGTCTGCGCTGGAGCTCCGTAGAATAAACGCTGTAGAATAACTTCAGTTTTATTCAGCCGTAGAGCGTTTGATCAAAATTGGGACTTGTGAACCATGGGACCAGTGGGCTTGGAGATATCTGGAAGAGTCGTGATTTAGGCATAACATATGGATCTGAGTTGATTGATCGCAGCTTTTCTAAATATTGAACTCTGTGTAGCTCATCCAAGGAGTTTGTGGACTCTGAAAGCTCTGGGGGCTCCATAATGTACGTTTGAGATCACTTCCCGCGCTCTATCAGTGCAAAGGAATGCAACAAGTGACGGCCAAGGGGCGGCAACGTATGACAAGGGGGCTGCAACGTATGCGTATTACGTGGTTTTGTGACGTTGGTGAGAGCTCTCTATATTTAGCGTTTAGTAAAGTATTTTTATATGAATACTTTTCTCACAATGTAATTATGGGGAGGTCAAAATTGTACATTTGGCCAAATAATGAATTGAATCTTAGAATAAGGGTACGTAAATATTTTATGGTTGAATTATACATAAAATAATATCAAAGATATAATAAGTTAGCATGCAATTACACTTAGCTCATGAGTATCTCATTAGGCAAATATTTCAGACAAAATATTTATTTTTCTTGTATTTACAGAAATACTTATACGTCTACCATAACATGACGAAATGGTTCCTCCCCGCTCAGGGTTTTCTGAGCATTCTGGATGCTGTTCTAGTGAGGAGGGGGCTAGTTTCCCCTTTGTAGTCCTCCAGCATGTGCTCTTCTGGATGGATGGCAAGGGTCCCTTTTTTTTATGAGTTCCTCAAGAACCGGGAACTCCCCAGACCCGTGTTGTCATATTTATATTCAGCATTTTATTGTTGGTTATGAGATCATTTCTCAGCGAGTAATATTTGCTGGCGTGATATTTTGTGACAACCTCCAGGAACAGGGTGACGGACATCACAGACTGTCTGTCTGTCACGCTGACGTATTTGTTGTTCTTTACGTCCATGTCCAGAACCTTCTCCTCATAGACCCATTTCCCCTCGTGTCTCCTCTCTGCCACAACAAGTACCTTCAGTGTCGGCAGAGTGTAGGGGACGGGCCCTTTCAGAGTTCAGCAGCGCTTGTAGACTCATTCTGTACTGCAAAACAGATAAAAAAAAAAACAAGATTATAATAATTGAGAAATGTGTTCCAAATATTGTTCATTACATATATTTTAAGGATGCATGGTGGCATAGGCGGTTAGCGCTCTTGCCTCCAAGAAGGAGATCGTGGGTTCGATTCCCGGACCAGACCAACCATGATCTCTCTGGGTGGAGTCTGCATATTACTGTGGGTTCTCTGGCTTCCTCCCACCGTCCAAAACACATGCATGTGTTAGGGCCAATTTTAGAGTTACCAATTTTCACCTAATGAATGAATGTGAGAGTGAATGATTGTGTGTTGACCCTGGACAACAGGGTGAACTGTTGTCCAGGGTGTACCCCGCCTAAGGCCCGAAGTCACTGGGATAGGCTCCAGTCACACACGACCCCGAAAGCGAACAAGCGGTAGAAGATGGATGGACATATATTTTAAATATATATTCACAATATAAAAGTATATTTGTAGCTTCATCATGTGAAATCTATAAAATATTACAAAACATACAGACACATGTACTTATAATTGACTTTGGGGCCACTTCTCCCGGTCCTGTGCCTTGTGTTTGTGATCTTCTGCTTTGCGCACATGCTATTTTACACACACATTTGCCCAAAGCATGCCACATCAGTCATTGTTGCGCTGGGCTGATCGTTGTGGTGTTTGGGGCGGAACTATTAAGGGATCTTCTCCAAATAGGTTGAAGCTGAAAAGACTTTATTTTAATTTTAAATATTTTTAGTCTCTCTCTGGACCCCCCTCAAAAGACGCGATTGTACATTAAGTGTACCATACCAAAAGATTAGAATCTGTACAGTTATACACGTATTGTCTTTACACTTTTATTACCAGTATTTCTCAGCAGGGTTCGTGCGAGCTCCAGCCTCTGAGACAAGACACACTCTTCATCCACGCTAAACTGAATCTTCTCTCCAAGGAGGATGTTTTCCGCCAGCTGCAAAAGATAATTATCGTCATGGTCCTGTGGTGGCAAAAATCTCTCGAGAAGACAAAGAAGCAAGTTGTCTCGTTTCAAAAGTGAACTGTTCAATCTTGTGGCTGAATCAGAAAGAAACTCGTGTGGACTCGGCCATTCTCATGGAAGGCCGAGTCCACGCGTCTGTCTCTTGCCTGCTCCCCAAAATGTGTCCCTCCCAAGTTCTTCCGTTCCACGTCTGTCCCCTGCCTTAAATCACTGATGGTCACATGACCACACACTCACAGAAGTTCCCGGTCACTGGTCTTTCAGGTACAAAGGAACCAAGGAGCAAATGGGACATCAAAGAAACAGTGGTTTCAGGAAGGAGACAGTACATAACATTTGCATTAATTCAATTCACAAGCAGGTCTTAGAGGACATAGATGCAAGAGGACATTTGACTGCCGACACCTTAGAGAACAGGCTCGTCCTGGACACCCGTGGTTCCTTTTATTCGATTGGGAAGGCAGGAAGTTTACCGGCTCTGAAGAACAAAAGCAGCCGATTGCTCTGGCGTGAGGGTGTCCAGACATGTAGATGTCAGGCTGTGACTTTGGGCGTCACAAAAATGAATTGAATCGAAATTGAAACCAGAGGGCCAGATCTTATTATTATTTTTGCATAACAGTCCAAAAACACTCCTAACTCAATGCTTTGTGTGAAATTACCTTACAACCAACACCCCGGGACAGGCTTGGTCGGCATTTATGGAGGAGATCTCTGCACACAAAACCACATGCGAGTGTACAGGTGTTGGTGTGTTTGACATCACGACAGTTACAAACCTCGTTACTTGTTGGCACTTTTTTTTATCTCCTCCTCAGTGGCACCAAAAGGGTTTATATAAAGAGCCCGCTTCTCTTTTACATACATTAACATCCCCACAATCCCACCCTAGATAATGTTCCACAAGATGCACATGACACATTTGAGTGCGCTTACCACAAATGTCCAGTGGCCATGAGAGCAGATCCCTCCAAAAGCCACAGCCTTTTTGAAGATGCCCAACTGTACCATCATTTTACAGAGTTAATACAAAGGGAATGTCTATGCCACTGTACACACGCTACAAGTAACTAACCTTTCTTACATTCAACCTGCTGGTGCCATCCCAAATCGGCGTTATGGCAAGTGAATCTATTATTGTGGCATTAGCCCGCTTTGCCAGCAGAGAAAAGAAGGAATTGACAACCTGCCAATTCCATTCAGGATTTGGTGTAGTTGCATGTACAGATTAAACAACAGATCATACCTCACTCTCCACTTGCCGATGTGGAAAAGGTTCAAAAAGGCCCAATCCTGCTCCACAGAATATGGCCAGGGTTGACACCAGCCCTTACCATTTGCAGAACTGGAAAGAACATGAAAGGGTGATTATGATGCTGCAATAACTTTTGCCACTTGTACGTGTACTTACAGCCTTCAACAGTTTCTATGGTCTGGTGTAGAAACCTCATCCGAGGAGGATGGGGATGGCTCAGGCACCTCCTTGTATGAGGATGGCTCAGGCACCTCCTCGGATGGGGATGACTCAGCCATCAGCACCTCACCTTCTGTGACCCCCAGTGAACACCCGAGGCTGGGGCACAATACATGTGTGATGTGGTCCAGACTGACAGATTTTCGCACAGTCCCATCCGGAGCCTTGAGGTTCACGCTCTTACCCTCAATATGGTAATTGCAAAAGGACTCCAGCATGTCCCCTTCCAATTTTCTGCCCTTTCGCTATTCTTGTCGGGTATTTTTGACAAGCACCAGATCCCCCGCCTGGAAATTGTCACCAGTTTTTAGTCGTTTGGCTGTGTGCTTCTCTTGGCCTTTTTTACTGTTTTATACTTCTTTGTAAGTTTCCCCAAGGCTTTTCAGACCAGGCCAGTCCCTCTGCCTCCACAAATGCATGTACGCGCTCCTCGGTTATCTGTATTAATTGCAAAGCAACAGTTTACAAAGTTGAAGAAGGCGAAGGTGGTGAAAGTAACGATCAGTGTTAATACCTTTTAATTCAGCTGGAACCCCTGAGGGGTACCTCGCCCCCTTTTTGTTTTAGTTCCTCGGGAACCGGGAACTCCCCTGACCCGAAGACCCATGTTTCCAAAGTTATGTTCAACATATTGTTCTTGTTGATTAAATAATTTCTAAGCGAGTAAAATTTGCCCGCCTGTAATCTGGTGGCAACCTCCTCAAACAGGGTCACGGACATGACAGTCTGGCCATCTGTCAGGCTTATGTATTTTTTTTTTATGTCCATCGCCAGAACCCTGTCCTCCTCGTAAACCCACTTCCCCACGAGTTTCCTCTCTCTGCCACGACATACACTTTTAGGGTTGGCAGAGGGTAGGGACGGGCCCTTTCAGGTTTGAGCAGCGCTTGTAGACTCATTCTGTACTGTAAAACAAATAACACATAATAATTGTGAAAACTTTAATGTGTTCTAAATATTGTTCATTATATACATTTTAAATATTTATTCATATTATAAAAGCAATGTAACCTGTGTATTTCAATGGTTTATCTGTCAAAATTAAGCCAGTCCCCATTTACGCCAAAATGGCCCGTCATATCTATCAAAACCACATCTAAACCTGGCGTGACTAGCGCATCGAGACGCTGCGTTTTGGCAGCGTGTGCGTCAGCGTGTGAGCACGCTTGACGGCGAGCGCGTGCAAGCGATTCACTATGTGTCGTGTGACGTCGAGACGCCGCGTGCAGCAGCGCGCTCACCTCACGCCGCGTCTCGACGTACTCTTCAAGCCAGGTTTTAGATATAGTTTTGATAGGTTTGTGTGCTTTTTCATGTCCTCAATAGATCGGTCCTACCGGACTGTCTTTACCTGAAAGTCCCACCCGCACACGCAGAGCTACATTGTTTAAGCAGGGGTCCAAATGTGGAGCTATACGTAGGAGACTTTGAAATGACATATGTGTCTTTGATGTGTACTTTAGCATTAAAAACATTTTAACCCAGGCCACAGTTCCTGGGTTATCTGTATTAATTGCAAAGCAACAGTTTACAAAGTTGAAGGCGAAGGTGGTGAAAGTAAATATCAGTGTTAATACCTTTAATTCAGCTGGAACCCCTGAGGGGAACCTAGCCTCCCGGCCCACACGGGCTGTGACACGTTGTCAGCTGCATCTTGGTTCTAAGAGCAAATAGGGTCGGCGAAAGGAACTCCTCCCATGTGTTCGGCTTTTTATGAACCATCTTATTCAGACATCTTCAAAACAAGAGTGTTCATCATAGAGGACATTTTCACGTAAATATTTTTTTGATCCAAAATAAAATCACTCGTAACCCTGAATGGTCCCATTCATTTTTTCCACGAGACCATTGGTCTGTGGGTGGTATGGGGAACAAAAGTTCTTGGCTTGGCCAAGTTTGGCACAAACTCCAGCATTGAGCTACAATGAAATGCAGTTAAGAGAACTTATTATACACCAAGTTAATTTAAGTGCTTTACCTTGTTCCTAAACTCTGTGCCTCGATCAGTAAGGATCCTCTGCGGGGCTCCAAACCTATAAAAAATCCGAGCACGCAGCCAGTCACCTCCTCTGCTGTTTTTCCCTTTAAGGGATAGGCCTCCACCCACTTCGTAAAGTAGTCGACGAGGACCCGGTTGATACCCCTGCTTAGTAGGGGTGAGCTTCCCTACAACGTCCATGCCCACTAACTCCAGGGGCTAAGTGACCTAAGGGAAAGAAAATTATTGCTTGACCCGCATTTTGAGACATTGCTTTGCAATAAAATGATTACTTCTATGGGCTGGAAATTAATTTTAGCCTTCAGATTGGTCCTCGTCTTTTGGCACTCAGGACACTGCTTTACCTATCATGCAACAATGAACACAATTGCTTCATTACACTGCTTTTGGTCACTGGTATGTTATGAATATTTTACTAACCCAGGTTCAGATGTCCTGCTGCATCTTGGGCCAGTAATAACGCTCAATGATGGCCCGCTGGGTTTTCTCCCAGCCACAATGACCTCCTATAGCGCTGGCATGGAACTCCACAAATATATAATTTGCCTCTTTGGCCGAGCACACCACTTTTGCGTAGTGTGACTTTAGCTTGCGCCTCCTGCACAGGTAATGCAGCGGCCCATCTTGTACAAATGATATCACTTACTATATGTATTGCTTTCAGTGGCGGGCCGTGGGTCTGGGGCCTTCAGTGAGGTCATACAGTCTCACCTGAATGAATCCACCTCATATTACCATAATTATGATGCTATGGCCCTAGACACTTTACATTTTGACAGAAAAGCTGTTCAAACAGGTGTTGCGTCACCTTGTCCGTGCGTTCTCCGCATTTTATTTAAATATGGACATAGAATTTACATTGGACGAACCAGATAGAATGTTTGAAGTGCTATAGCAGAATATGCTATAGTCAACACCTGTGCATAGGGCCAATTAAGAGTTGCCAATTTTTACTTTAACATATACCTTTAACACAAGCATGTCTTTGGACGGTGGGAGGAAGCCCACGTAACACGGGAAGGACATGCAGACTCCACCCAGAGAGATCATGTAATGTTGATCCGGGAATCGAACCCGTGATCTGCTTCTTGGGAGGCAAGAGCGCAAACCGCCTTTGCCACCGTGCACCCCATGCACATTGTCCGTGCATTCTCCGCGCGTTGTCCTTGCCATTGTCCACTTTGAAAGTGGGGAACAAATCCGCCTGTGACAGGCTTTGCAGCGTCGGTGTTGGACGACTTCTCCTTACAATGTCTAACTTTTCTTGAAAAGTTAGTCTTGAGAAAGGCGATATAATTATATCCTCAACCAAATCGATATCTTTTCATCCTTCTGTCATTGTGGGTTGAAAAAACAGCTTAGTAGTACACGGATTAATTTGTTTGTCAAATTCAGTTTCCTCCTTCTGAGGTTCTGCATAGCCCTGCCCATAGGACCTGCCTCTCAATATTGGTTATCCAATCAAAAGACTTGCATGTGCTGCACCTGCAAGCTGATTGGTTGACATATCATTTTCAGTTCCATTCACTTTAAGCTACAAGCACCAGCTCTGTTGAGGTCAGAGGGCAGATTTTAGACCCCTGGCAACACATGATAGCTGAATATGATTGGATCAAAGATCTAACATAAAGACCAGCCCTTCAAATCTCAACCTGGGGCTGCAAGCAGTGCAACCAAGAGGAAAGGCATGAAATTAAGAGTATAACTCTTACTCTGGGGAATCATTTAATAAATATTTGTGGGGAAATATAGATTTTTAAATTATATTCTAATTATGTTTAGGCTAGCAGAGAAGCCCTTGCTGGCCCTGACGGCCCACCACTGATTGCTTATTGTAATGACATGTGACACTTTAATTTTGCAAGTACAGAATAATTGCTTAGTAATCTGAATGGTGCTTACCTTTCATTGCATAAAACTTGGCGCAGCGTTTTATGGATGACTTCATGCTGTCTGAGGCAAATTAAGGTAACCTGCCACACCCGAGTTAGTCCACCAACTGCTGAAACTTTACAGGGTTCATCTTTCCCTGCAGATATCCTGCCTAAATCTAAGTACTAATACTTTCCCTTCAAAATGTAATCTAGCTACAGTAACTAATAACTTAAAACTGTCTCTCTGGCTCCTCAATACTAATCTGTTTAACTCAAAATGTGCTCTATGGCGCCTAAATATCTATGAAAATGAAAACTGTCTCTCTGGCTCCTAAAATACAATCCTATCCTCAAAATAACCCTCACTCTCTCAAACTATGTTATCTCAAACCTACTTCTTTTTCCTCACAAGTTAAAGGCTGATTAATAGTCATCCTGGTGTTTTATACCCTCAGTTGTCGTCAACATGAGGACTTGCACCTGAAACTGAGCCGTGATTGGTCCATCATACAAGAACAATGAACCTGAGACTTTTGAGGGGAGAAGCTGGAGAGATTGTGGGAGTCTAGTTGGATATATTGAATTTTATAGACAAAAGACTGAGCTAAATAAGGCTGAGCAAAATACTTTCTGTTTGCCGTAACCTGACCGACCCGGTATTAAACTAGCCGGCTGAAACACAAATAACAGCATTTTTCAATTGACTCCAAATTACTTTATTTTACTAATATTTCGCCGACTCACCGACCGTTCTTTAAAAAGCACCCTGGTGAAATTATTTTCATCCCAAGGGACGAATAACACATTGCGCGCTTACATTTTCGGTCCTCCATATATTTCTGTATGAAACAGACCATGTAGGAGGGAACCCATATAGCCTTTTACCTCTTAGTTTGCCTCTGTCAGTGCCACTGAGCTGGATACCGCTCATGCTGTTCTGCGTCATGGTGTGGCTTCATGTTAAGTTTGACCTGCGCTTTGCATTCTGGGACATAAACACGCCCAGCAGCGTCATCACAACAAACATGCGCCATGTACCCCGCATGTTCCCCCCGCTCGCCTTCGCTACAAAGGGTCGATTTGAAATATCTTAAAATCGGGAGATTGGTTTTCCCGATCGGGCTGATCGAGACGTTTTCCGTCATTGACTGTTGAAGCCTGACCCCTGGCGGTCACTCAGAGTCAAAAAATGGCGACGATTTGGATTCAGGCTTCTTTTTTTTGCCTTCAAAGTAAAAAAAATAAGAATTTACCGACCGACCTACTTGAAAAATGTTGGGTCGGGTTACAGCAAATATACAATTTATTTGGGGTAGCCTAACCCTGGTTCTCCTCCTGAAGAACTGGTTCTCCTCTTGAGTGGCTCCAGCTCCACTGTCTCCCTCGCGTCCTCCTGTCCGTCTGTGAGAGTCAGAACTCTCCTTCAGTCTGGAACTCCTCCAGGTTTCTACTTTTTCCCAAGGAGGTTTTTTGTAGTTTTTCGTGGCTGAGAAGGAGGGTCTAAGGCAGTGGTCTCCAAACGTTTTGACTCAAGGGCCACATTGGGTTCTAAAATTTGACCGGGGGGCCGGGCCAGGAAAATATGGATGGTGTGTTTGTGTGAATTAATGAATTACTATAGATTACATGCAAGATTTGACCTGTAACTTGTAACAAAGCAACAAATGCAAGGCTCAATGTACAAATTGTTTTCCAGATGCATTAAATAATGATTAATTTAATTACATTTCAGTTGAATAAACACAGCAGGAAAACTGACCTTCTATTTCAGTGGGAACAGTGTTGTTGGGCTTTGTTAGTGTTCATGACACTGAATGTCTGCTCACATATGTAGGTCGAGCCAAACAAGACCAGCATCTTCTGTACCGTCCTCCGGAGGTTTTTTTATTAGCATTTCTTCTACCATAAATTATCTAATAGTAACAGCATGTAACGATTAATATCCATAAATAAAACATCTTGATAAATGTCACCAGAATATGCAAACATTTTGACTTTAATGTTACATTTTCTCACGCCTGTCCTTCTCACTTCTCCAGTGGTTGGACACTTTGTCCAGGTTGATACTTTGTTTGCTTCTTGCTGTGACTTTATGCTCATCAACTGCTCCAAAATGTGCCACTTCAAGACCATTTGTGGATGATATTATTCATAAACTAACAGGGCCGCACCTGTCATAAACCGCAGGTGCCCACGTTGTAACATGATATATTTACACAGAAATAAACGCAGTAGTGATGCGTCTTTTGAACCGGGGGTCTCGTGGCGCATCCGCGGTCCGTGGTGCACCCGCTGTGCGCTTTAGTCCTGCTTTAGACCCGCTTTAGAACAGATCACAGCTGTCTCTAGTGTCCCCTCTGTCCTTGATGACTCTGTGTGAGCTGATTTACCTGTGTCTTCACATCTGGATCATCTGCTCCTGAGCGCGTACTCATCGAGTGAGTGTTACTGTGACATGAGATATTTACACAGAAATATGGTCCAGATAATGATGCACATGTGTCTTTTGACTCGTGAGTCAGGTCTGGCCAAGAAAGTCTCATTTACACAATAGTGACACACCAGTGTCTATTGAACGTGCCCGCGGTCCGCGCTGCGCCTCGAGCCGCGGTCTGCGCTGTGCTGCCGGACTAATAAGACTAATTTCTCAGTGAATATGATTCTGATTGTAATAAAACACACAGCGTTTTGAAACTAAAAATATAGAGAACACAATGTGTCCCCTGGACAGTGTCCTACTGTCCACAAGAGTCTTCTACAGTGTGTCAAACTCTGGCGCTTCCTGCTTCCTGCCGGGCCGTTTGTGGTGAATTTTATTTTCTTAGATGTTCTTGTGTGCGCGCACTATGTGCGCGCAGTTTAGAGGGAACAGTGGCCATCTCTTGGGGAAATGTGGGCATTACAGGCGAAAGGTAAAATGAACGGCCAGCCACAGTATCGTGAATTCGAATCCCAACTCCGACATGTCCTTCTTTCTTTCTCATTCCATCTACTGTCTAATAAAGCCTACAGCCCAAATTTGTTTTTTTTTAAATTACACTTTAATATTACTTGGACATGCTTGGCGGGCCGGATTGAAAGGCCCAACGGGCCGGATGTGGCCCGCGGGCCGTAGTTTGCCCACCCCTGCCTAAGCCCATAGGCATTAGGCTTTATAAATAGCAGGCAAATTAAAATGTTATGAGCAGCTGTGGCCTTGACTTTGATTACAATTAAAATTGTAATTGACAAGTTTGCAAAATAAACAATCTAGATCTCATTTTTGGGCCGTGTTGCCCAGACCTAACATGACATGTGTATATTGGCATGACAGTATATTTACAGTATTTATTCTGGTTTAGAGCAGACTGGATCACATTGTTCTTTACTTACTTTACTTGCTATAATGTAAATCATAACTTTAATTTTTTCTCTCTCTTTTTTACTGTTTTTGTTGTTCTGCAGACAACACTTCCTGAACTGAAGGGACCCCGAGTGACGTAAATATACAGTGATGTGCAAACTTGTGTATAACAAATGGTGATGGACAAAAAAGTAGTATGCTTTAAATCCTCCTTTTCTTTGAATGCCACCCCATTATTTTATAGAAGTATTCTTGTGTTCTCTTTGGTCCGGTTTTATGTTTGTTTATGTTAAAAGACTATATAAAATAAGTATGTGTCTTCTGTGAGGTCTGAACCTGTGAGCTGAATAAAACAGCGCCCCCACATGGTGATGTAGGGAAGTGCACAAAAAACATGCCCTGGTGTTTAAAAGCGGAGTTATTATTGTTTTTAAAAATGTTTACAGCGTGCACTTAAGGAAAGCGTTTGTGTGTTTTTTTTCCCCGTTGAGCACTGTTCGTTCTCGTGTGCTGAGTTTCAGTGACACTGTGTAATGAGTTCGATAAAAGTCATCATGCCGCGCGCGTCCATAGCTCGCGGTGCGCTCCACGTGCCAGCCGTTAGCCCTCACAGGGAGATCGACCAGAGCAGATCTATACTTGTCGTTCTGCAGCCTTTTGACTCACTCAACATCATTGATTATGGAGAGGCTTGAGCTGTGTGAGGCTATAATCGCAGCAATGTCATCGAACAACACTTAGCATGTCATATAATATAAAGCAGAACAGAGCTAATCGCACTGTATTGCACAGAACTGTTCTTGCATCCATGGGATTCAGATTCCTGTTTTATTCAACTATGGTTACCCCTCACCTGGTGTGCATTGATTGCGGGGAGTTGCCATGGGAACTTCCAGGCTCTCCGTTCTCCCTTGGATCCTCTGCTTCTCCTGGGTTTGTGGGGGCTGAGCCCGTAGTGAGTCTTGGAGGGGAAGTTACGGCTAGATTTTGTTTTACGCTTTCCACCTCTGGTGCTCACACAGTCGTCTTCATCCAGTTCCTGGCGACCTGTAGGCAGCAGGTGACCGGCTGTAATGTATTTTTGTTGGACCAGTCGCCAGTCAGCTGTTGGTGAGCAAAACCCCAGCTTTGGTACACGTGTTTTTGCACCTGGAATAAGTTGTTTCGCGAGCCCGCCAACGTCAACAACGGAGATTTGATAAAATAATAATAGTATTTCCTGTTTTTGCTGATTTTCCACCGTTTTTTGGGCCAAAACCTCAAAAAAATAAAAATTAAAAGTTTATTCTGCATCTGTAAATCCGACCCCCTAGTAGATTACCAGCAACTCCGACCCAGAGTAGATAACTTGCATCAAAACGTCAAAGCTAAACTCTGGCAACTCACGGCTTCCTAGATCTGGAGTAGGAGGCCCCCTATCGCGATGTTCAGTGTCACGTGTGTCACCATGATGGTCCCACACAAAACAAGCGTCTTGTTTCTTCAGAGGACTGTGACACTGTTGGTGATTTGGTTACAAAGCACCTCACCTTAGACTAGAAGACAAAAATTATTCTCCGGATTGAAGGAACAGCACAGGAAAACTCAAATTCGGGGTAAACAGAACTGACTACTGACACAGCCCTTCATGTTGTAAGGACATTTAACATTGTGTTCATTGATGTCTGGTGCCGACAAGCGATAGAAGAGAAACGTAAAGATTGGAAGAGTTGATGGCAACAATAACGATGCACAGAAATCAGCCTTATGGCCCGTTCAGACCGGTGCGGCAAAAGCGTCCAGTTTACATTCAAAGTCTATGTAAACGCGAGTCAAGCACCTCCTGCGTTTTTGCGGAGCTGCTTCCGCTTATTTGCGGCGCGATTCGCCGAGGAGCGTGGCGGGCGCGCTTTTGCGTTTTCCGCTCGAGACACTTTGACGGGCGTATAAGCATCAATGCATCAAAACGGTTCGCCGCAAATAAGTTCAGAATTTTGAGCTTCTCTGCGGCGGGACACCAGCCAATCAGAGATGACGCTCCAGTGATGTACGTACACATTTCACCCGAGAAGAACCGGGACCACAACAATGGCAGACGATTATATATATATATATATATATATATATATATATATATATATATATATATATATATATATATATATATATATATAATGTTTTCAAAGACATTGGGAATGTTCCAGATTGAAGCGACATGTTAACTATGTGAGCGAATGGTGCTAACAAACTGTTCAGCACAGACTTTAGAAATCTGGTGGGTAACACATCAAGGCAGCATGTAGATGAACTCAGACTGGTGATGATCTCATGGACAGTTTTGTCAGTTACTGGTGCAAAGTGAGTTAGCTCTAAGTGTCTTGGTGGTTTTAGGGTAATTTTTTGCATTGTGGGATTTATAGCATTTTTAATGCCCTGAACTTTGTCATTAAAGAATAATGCAAACTCATTACACTTGGATGTGGAAATGAGTTCTAACGGCAGCTGAGCTGGAGGGTTTGTTCATCTGTTTACTGTGGCAAACAGGACACGCGAGTTGTTACTGCAGCTTCCAATTATTTCAGAAAAATATCTTTCCCTAGTTCTACATAAGATTAGGTTGTACATGTTCAGCTTTTCTTTGTAAATCTCTTTTTGAACCTGGCGCTTTGACTTGCGCCATTTCCGTTCGGCCCTGCGGCACTCCCTTTTCTGTGCCCTGACCGAATCATCATTTCTCCACGGCGCCTTCTGCTTATTTTTAACCATTTTAGCCTTTATAGGGGCGATGGTGTCCAGAGCATTCAAAACACTAGATGTAACAGAGTTCAACAAATCATTTACATTAGAACATGAGACATTTTCAAAGTTTATCATTTCCATAAACAGTGCACCTGTGCCATCACTTATGTGTCTCCTCTGAACAACTGCAGGACCAACCGGAGGTTTGGGAGAAACAGACAGGTCAAAGAAGACACAGAAATGATCAGACAGAGCAACATCGATCACATTAACATTTGAAATATTTACCCCCTTTGTAATTATGAGATCTAGAGTGTGTCCTTTGCTGTGGGTGGGGCCTCTCACATGCTGAGTAAGACTGAAGGTTTCAAGGACAGCATCAAGCTCTTTAGCGTTTCTGTCACAAATATTATCAACATGCACATTGAAATCACCTGTAATGACCAAACCATCAAAGTCTGTGCATACAACTGAAAGCATCTCAGTAAAATCATCAATAAAACGTTGGCAGTACTGGGGAGGTTTGTATAAAACAATGAAGAGAATGGATGGAGACCGTTTTAGCTCCATTTTAAAGGATACATACTCAAATGATGAAAACACCCCAAAAGACAACCTGCGAGTAATTATTTCATCTCTAAAGACAGCACAGACTCCACCCCCTTTTTTGTTTTCTCGTGTTTCAGATTCAAACTTAAAGTTGGGTGGAGCAGATTCTATCAGAACTACATTTCCTGTGTTTTTGTCAAGCCATGTTTCAGTTAAAAACATAAAATCAAGATTATAAGAAGAAATAAAATTATTAATTAAGAGAGATTTGTTACATAAGGATCTGACATTTAGCACAGCAAGTTTCAGACTAGTTTCAGTGGGACTGGGCTTTATCTTTTCACAGGGAATATGAATCACATTTCTCAGATTGGGCCTGGCTCGCATTTTGTTTTTCCATCTGTGTGATGATGTGACTACAGAAATAGCACTAGGGGGGGCTCTTTTTACATAGGGCCCCGGGTTGGTTTGATTTTTAATGTGACAATAAGTCCCGGCAACGCTGAGACCCAGTGCATCCTAGCTATGGGAGATACCAGGTGAAAGGCGAGGTTGGATGGGTGGTGGGGCTTTTGTAGCCAAGGAGAGTTTGGGACCAGGTGAGAGGCGAGGGGGGATGGGTGGTGGGGCTTTTGTTGGTGTAGTCGGCTTGTGCAGGGAAGAGTTGATACGTATTGACATAGCCCTTGCTATATTGGGCGTGAGTGGAGCCACCTTAATGCCTGATTTGATCAGACTTTCAAAATGGCTGGGAAGGCCCATGGGTGAGAGTGGAGATGAGAAGGAGAATGATGAATCTTTAGTGGGAGTAGATGTTGCAGGGGGAAACCAGGGCTGGTGTGAAGGCAGGGGCGATGACAGGGATGTTGTTGGGCTTGTCACAGATGGGTCCAAGGCCTTTGAAGATTGTTCCTTTGCTGGAGGCGGTGGAGGTGAATGTGGAGCAGCTGGAGCTGAATCCTTTGCTGGTGGTGGTGGTGGAGCAGCTGCTGATGTATCCTTTGGTGGAGGCTGAGGTTGTGGTGCTTTTGATGTTGAAACATTGGCTCGGTCTCTGGCTGATGGAGCAGGAATTCTTCTCTCATTCCTCTCTTCTCTAACTATCTGCTCAGGACCCTGTCCAGGCCCAGTCCAATACCTCAGAGCGTGGAGCAGGTTCTCTGTCAGCACCCTCACTCCACCTCTGCATAGGTGGGGGCCATTTCTCTTAAACAGGTCCTCTCGTTTCCAGAATAGATAGAAGTTCTCAATGTAGTGTAGTCCTCTAGGGGTACACTCTTTGGACAGCCATGTGTTCAGCTGAAGAAGCCGGCTAAACTTGTTTATCCTCCTGTCGATGTTTGGAAGAGGTCCACTTATGAATGTTTTGATTTCCATTTTATCAAGCACGTCGAATAACTTCAAGAAGTCTTTTTTCAAAACTTCAGTCTGTTCCCGCCGCATGTCCACTGCACCCACGTGCACAATCAGTTGTTTAGCTCCTCCATGCTTAGCCATAATATTTGGAAGGAGTGACGTTATCTCAGAAACAGTGGCGCTTGGAAAAGAATGTGTGTTTATCTTTTCATGCGTCACGTGACTTATCGCGCCGTCCCCAACTAAAACAATCTGCGTGACCTTAGCTTCTGGCACAGATCCTCCTCGCTGTATTTTGGCCACGTCATCTTTCCTTTTTTCATTTAATTCCATCTCTGAAAGTGGTAAAAATCTGTTGGTGAGCTGTATTTTAGGTGACTTCACGTTATCTTTGTATCGTTTAGGCTTTGCTCCAAGTTTGTTCCAAGAAACAGCCTGGTCTTTCTGGTTTTTAGACAGTTTTGGAAACGACACAGAGTCACTGCGGTTTAGGTTCAAAGTAGCAGTTTTTCTTGTAAAAATATGCTCTTCTTACCATCGGTTGACACAGGAATGGTATCGTGAAGAACTTTTTCAGATTCCAAAACAAATATCCGTGTTTTCAGCTCATTAATTCACACAGCAGATACACAGTACATACACAGCACATACACAGCAGATACACAGCAGATACACAGCACACACACAGCAGATACACAGCACACACACAGCAGATACACAGCACACACACAGCAGATACACAGCACACACACAGCAGATACACAGCACATACACAGCACACACACAGCACATACACATCAAATACACAGCAGATACACAGCACACACACAGCACATACACATCAAATACACAGCAGATACACTTTATTATCAGACATGAATATTTCTGTACTGACCTGATGGACAGATGGACAGGCGTCTGTAGTTGTTGTTGTCCTGGTACATATCTGCGCACCAATGCGGGAAAACAAGTCATCAAACAGGACCCGGGACAAACAAAACTACAGCTGAGAGCGAGATTTATCTAGTATTGAAGCAAATTATGTTATTGACTAAACTCGGATCACTGGTGGATCCAGACACGCCGCCGAGCGTCTCCGTTTTTGGGCTTTGAAGAGCAAATACGCAAAAGGCACTCTCTCAACTTTGATCCGGCAATAGAGAAGCCAGACTGACAACACCTCCACTGCGCATGCGCACGCGGCAAACGCGCGTCTGCTTACTATATTTCGGCTCTGCTCCGCTGCGTCGAGAACGCGGCGTATTTGCGTTTTTCTTCATGCGTACTTGCGTCCAACTTTGCCATAACGCGTTTGCGGTTTGAACGGGCCATTAGACATTCTTATGGATGCCTCGAGGTAAGGTGGGTGATTTTTTGACATATTAAACCGACCCAACATAACTGACACCGACAGACGGTGGCTGCCCACAGGTTTGGTAGTCTGAAGGTTCTGTAGTCCGAAACTCTCCTCGCGACTCGTGCGCCTGTTAGGGACCCGCTCTAAAGTACGTAAAGAGATTTTTTATGCATGAATCCAAGTAGATAATCCTACACATTTTGAACATTGTTGTTGTTGTTTTTTTTAGTTTAAATAGGTTTGATATTTTTTAAGATAACACATTTTTAAACAAACACTTGTGCAACCGTATTTATGAATGAAGAGGAAGATTAGATATTCTATTGGCCTTGGGATTCTAGTTTGAACATAAATATACATTTATTATTGCTGTTGTTGCATCTGAAATTATATCTAGTTATGTTTTATTGAATACATTTTCTATTCAAACAATGTTATCCACCCACTACAGGCATTTAATTCTCAGGTTATGGCCATTTCGTTTTCAGTGGTTTTGCATTTTGATGGGAGTTTCGTTAATTCATATTTTGGTCAGTCTTGCCTAATATGCCTGATTTTACAATGTTTTGGTTGAAACAAATCTATTCGATGAAACATTCTCAAATAAAGAATAATCTTTTACTTCAGATTATTGTTTATTTTTTAAATTTTCTTGCATTGATAACTATAATTATGTAGAAATGAAGCCTGCGTAAATTCACCTGGAAGACCTAAATAGTGAAAGGTCAGGGGGCGTCTGCATCATGGCCCTCGCACCTGCTCCTCATCACCAATCAACGCTCTCAAGTGACTCCTCCCCGCTCCAATCAGCGCCAGGCGGTCGCATTTAAGCCCTCAGGCAGATGGCTCGGCCGCTCAAACCGTACTGCGACCCACCACCTCCTCTGCTCCTCCTCTGCATTCCCCTCATCCTCTACCTTCTCTTCACATCTACCACCACCAGTCTCCAGGCTCCGGGGGGAGACTTCTAATTCAATTAGATTTATGAGTGACCATGATCACTGTCTTCCACCGAGGTCTGAGCGCCAAATAACCTCCGTAATAAAGCTTGTTAATCAATCTTTTCTGTGTTCGAGTCTCTCCAGGGTGAAATGTCCTTATGTAGAAACGTCCTGCGTTTTCCACGGCGCCATTCCTGTGTTTTGGTGTCGAGCGCGGCGCGTCCAAAGCGTCCGACGCAGAAATGTTGAGCTTTGTCCAACTTTTTCGGGGCAACATGGCACAGCAGCCAATCAATGACGCTCCAGTGATGTGCGTACGCATTTTCCCCTGAGAAGAAGCACTGTACCGGCGATAATGGCGGATGAGAGGATGTGTCAGCACAAGCAGCTGTACGATGTGTCTTCGGCGGAATTCAGGGAGAGGAACAAGAAGGACCTTGGATGGAGAAAGATTAGCGAGGAGACTGGACTGCCTGGTAACAACTTACAACTTTTAAACGATCAACGGGTTGATAGATGATGCGGTCCAAATAATTTGCGCTAGTTTGTGTTTTGACGAGTTCATGTGTTTATTCAGAGGCCGTTTGCCGAAAGCGCTGGAAAAGTCTGAGGGACACATACATGAGGGAGAAGGACAAAGAAAAGAGGAGTGGATATGCAGCAGGGTCAGCTGCCAGCTGCGAAATGGCGGTACTCTGCTGTCCTCACATTCCTCGACCCTTTCATCACCCCCCCGTGAAACCAGCGGGAACATGGAGAGAAGGGCCGAGGAGGCCACAGAGGACCCAGAAGAGCCTGAAGAAGCAGCAGCAGCAGGGCGCTCCCAATCAGGTTTGTTGTTGTTATGAAACTGGATAATATAGCAATAAATGTACTGGGCTAAAATATAACTGCTGTACAAGTTTATTTTTGAAGATCTGGATTTGCCTTCCCTCCATGCTGCTACTTCTGCTGCACCCACAGGTGTGTGAAAGCATTTGGTTGAAGAAAATAACAATATGCTTTTATAACCCGTCACAGGGAGCCAGACACCACTTATGAACGGGATTTACTGGCGTTGCTCCTAAGTCGTCGTCGTTGTTGTTGTTGTCGTCGTTGTCGTTGTTGTTGTCGTCGTTGTCTCCTCCTCCTCCTCCTCCTCATGTTCTATGTCCTGACGAACACTTCCTCCTGGCTCTACTTCCTCTCGTGCAGAAAGTTCCTCCTCAGCAGAAGGAGCATTTGAAATTGAAATTGTACAAAATGTGCTATGATAGTAAGACTTTTGACTTAAATCTGGAGACATTGGATCATGTCGATTAGACATGAGCTGGCATCTTCTGCACCAGAGGAAAGAGATTTTTGTACAGTTACTTTTTGTATTGTTTTTTATTTTTGCATATAGTTTTTTGTGACAACTAAACAATTCATATTTTAAAACATGTGTCCTGAATACCTCTGCACCGTTTTCATATTACTCTCATCATAAGTAGAAACAAGGTCTGCACAGAGGAAATCAAATTTTAAATCCCGTCTGGATTTTCTTTGTTAAATATATGAATGAGTAATCAAGATTGGTCTGGATGTATGGCATTTGTTGACTATTCTCTTTTAAAAAGCTGAAGGTAAATTCACAAATAAATTGTAGGTAAGGCAGAATACATTTGACTGTCCTCATGGACCGCAAAGGGAGAAAGATCGTGGTATTTGATAAGGTTCCAATCTGCAATCATTTCTGTCTAATTGTCACTTTCTCAGCCATTGCAAGGACGCTCACCCAAAATCCGTGTGCCCTCGCCGCTCAGGCAGGGTGGCTCATCGTGGCTACAAAGCTTAATTAGTGATAATTTGTCCACTCCCTTAGTCGTTCCCGAGCTGGTCGCCGAATTGCGTCTCCACCCTGACCGAACTATAGTTAATTTTTTACTCACTTATCTTATCAAAACAGGCAGGCTGCGGCGCCAAGACAGACATTCATCCTTCTCAATGTCACCTTGTTGGCACTAGAGGGGCGCAAAAGTTTTGTTTTGCTGTGCGCCTTATGTTTAAGATGGTTTCCGAGGCACTGTGTTGGATTCTGCTAAACAATATCAGCCTCCCCTCCGTGCTCCACCTGCTGGACGATTTTCTCCTCATAGACCTTCCCTCAGTCCTGCCTGGAGGTTCCCTGCCACAGCTCAAGCAGCTTTTCCTTTGTCGAGCCATGCCGCTTTCTGACAAAAAAAAACATCGGCCCCGTAACTTCCTTAGTGTCAGGTGTCACAAAACGGTAGGCAAGAACCCAATAGCATGACACAGGAAACAGTTAGGTGTAGAAATAGGGTTTTAATTACCTGCAGAGGTCAAACAAGGTAGTAACTCGCGTAGCAAACAAATGTGACTGGCCAGGGTAAAAACCGCCACCAGTCGGCCCCGATCAAACTGAGAAAAAGCCAAAATAAGAATCTGCAAGTTGAAGTTATGAAGGAGTGTACATTAAGCTGTTAAAGATGGATTGTTTTACTAAGGCAGCTGCAGCAACATTGGTGGCTTACCACTACACCAGGGGCCACATTTTGAAACGTATACAGAGCAGAGTGACACAGAAGACATTGCTAGGAAGTGAATCCTTAAAAATGTGGCATTGACATTAAGCCATCACACCTTTTGAATAAGATTTGGATTGTCACGTTTAGGTCTGCACAACATCAAATAATTTGTTATTTAGGTTACGATAGCAGGTTGATTATAATTTGTGACCAGCCGTGGATAAACCAGGCACAAGTCTCCTCTGAGTTATTCACAGATTCTGAAAGTGTACTTTCAAAGCTATCCAATGATGTCTCACTCATGTGCATCTGATAATATTTGAATATGTTGTGGTCATTTGAATGTATAGACTTCTGAAAAACTTTTACTGAGAAAACGGGGCTCAAACATTCCTAACCTGGGCTCACAAGATGTGCTCATTTGCATCTCATTTAGATAAGCCCTCACCTCCTCACACTGTCACACTGATTGTTTTTGGTGCATTCAGAACAACATTAGAATTAAGTAATGTTTATTACACTAATCGCAAACAGTAACAATCTACACAAACACAGAGTTAAATAAAATTTTATTTTCACGTTAACAATCTCTATCATCCAGAAGTCAGAGTTGAATTTAAAAATAAAATTTCAGCTTAAGCTAATATAAGAGCAGATTGCCAATGTTAGATGCACTGTCACTGGGCCATAGGGTTGCCAACTGTCTCAACCCCAAATCAGGGACACTTTCTTCCACGTGCGCCAACAGTTGACCAACAATAATGGAAATTGCAAGGTTGCAAGGTTCATTAGCCATACCATAAACCTACTAATTTCAGTGTAATTTTGGCAAACCACTACTGTACTTGGATGTATTGTTCATGGGAATAGTGAAGACAATTATTACAAGTTTCTCTCAAATGTCATGTTAGCATTAGACTATAACCATATGCTGCAGACACTGAAAAGCTTTAGGCCTAAACCATTGTCAAACTCATTTATCCCAGTTCTGAGCAGTACATGGGAGGCCATATCATATTGAAGGGGGGAAAAAGACATGTATGTAAGTTACATATTAACATTTTATTATAACTCCGACATTTAAGCTTTTAATACATGTCATTTAACGGGTGTAGAACTTTTTGTCATTATTCATGTCTTCAGTTTTTCTCTCCTACATAAATTGTATTAATGTTGCTCTCCTGACCTGTTTCTGTTCTTATAACTGTATTGTCTCTTGACTGTCTCTGTTGTTATCTTCAGTTGTCTGTGTCTCTGTCTGTTTCATGGACCTCCTCTAACCCTGGAGTAAATGACGGAAACAAATCATTCTTAGTTTGAGAAATACTGCCCCTAACCTGAGGATATGTGTGGGGCATAAATAAGAATTTTAAATTAACAAAGAAAGTCAAAAGAAGACTCACCATCTAAGTTACTACTTCTATCGATATTTCGTGCTACTCCTACTCAACCCTACTCTCAGCACACATCAGCATCATCCACAAGAATGATGCTTGTTCAACATCAGCTCAAGTTCTCCGCACCTGTCCGTGCACCTGTCCGTGCGCAGCAGCAGCTAGGTTTTTTCTCCTCACGCCAAACTCCAATATCCGTGCGCCTCGGTTTAAACATGCTTTACCTTCAGTTTCCCTCTATGGATATGAATAATACTTGATCTTGAGCTGGCGATGGCATGAGAACAGGCCAGGTATTTCAGTTCAATCCAACCTCGGATCTGCGCGCAGCAACCGCTGTTCAGTTGCTGCGCGCTGATTGGCTGAGATGCGCGTCTGTCACGGTGATTCCAGGAAGTGGAGCTTCGAGAGGCGCGTGGTAAATGTATGCGTAGCGCGTTTACAGGCTAGGCTAGGCTGTGATTGGAATATGGGACTGGAGCTGTCCCGGACGGGACAAATCAAAATAATAAAATCATAATTCGGGACGTCCCGGGCAATCCCGGAAGGTTGGCAACCCTACTGGACCAGTGACTGTTTACATTCTCATCTATTTCATTGTTTGTTTTGCCACAACTTCAAAACCACTCCTTTGCCGTCTGTGCATTGTCCGTTTAATATTAGAGGCCTTATTTATCAATGATTTCCTATTAGTCTGTGCTTAACAGTTCCAGCCTGAAGCAGCGTTTTAGCTTAGCTTAGCACCGCCCGGATCCAGTAGCCTAACTCGACCCCCAAAAGTCAGCGTTAAAGCAATCCTTCAGAGTAAAAGTACCTCAGTTCCGTTGCAAATGGTCTCTGCGAGTCCAATAATGCAGGGGTCCAGTGCTGCAGATCTCACAGCACTCAACTGTGCTGCAGCGTTTTAGCTTAGCTTAGTTTAGCTTAGCTTAGCTCTGTCCGGCTCCGGTCGGAACAACAACAAGCCGAACTCAGTGGCAAAAGTGACAATAAAATCACAAAAACTAACACCAAACAACCATAAAACACACCCCGCTCGACCCACACAACCCACGGGTCAAGAAATACAGAACAACACGAAAGAATAAGTCGCAGAGAGGCTGATAACAACAACAACAAGCTAGCCAAGTTAGCCGCGAGCTAGCACAGGAACAAACAACACAACATAGCAGGGATTGTATCTTGTGACTACTCACGCCATGAGGACCGGGGGCACTTTCTTCTGAGGCATTTGGTGGATGTAATAGTGGTAGAATCATAAGCTCTGGAGAAAGTCTGGAAAAATGAATGAAACGAAAGTGTCTCCCAAGGAGAGAACACTAGCTGCTGCAGGGCGTTATGCTGCATAAGTAGCCGCAGCTGATTGGTTGAAAAATAACAACACTGTGCTGCTGGAAAATAGGTCACACCCCTGAGCAGAGCACGTAAAAGAGCCAAAAACTACCCATCTTTAACAGCTTAATGTATGCTTTTAAGACAACCAATACCGTTATCTGAAACACAGAGTGGCTTATACGTGATTTCAACTTTTACATTCTGCAAAAAACGAAAATCATTTTAACTAAAAAAAAACAAAAAAAACGTAAAAGCTCTGTTACTGTCTGTGCCGACTTGAGGCATTTTTTACGGCGGCGGGTCACATTTTACAGTCAAATACTGCTTTTTTAGATTTAGCAGGAAGCTTGAGGGCCAACAAATTTATCTGAGGGCCGCATTTGGCCCCCGGACATTAGTTTGGACACTCATACAGTACACAGTATGGAGTGAGTGAATGATTTATGTAATGTCAAGATCGTTTGATGTCTTGAAAGGTACTGTATAAATGAAATGCATAATTAACTGAACTGTTTAAATGAAGTTATGCCAGCTCGATTTAACTAAATGTTTTTGATTCATAGGTCTCAGAACCATTAGAGCTGGTGGGGATGGATTTAGTAGGCAAGCTAAATCCAACAAAAACTGGCTACCAATATATATGCGTAATGGTAGATTATTTTACCAAATGGCCGGAGGCATATCCTCTGTGTACCGTTTTGGGGCACCAAAAAGGTGCTCCTGACAGACCAAGGGCCATAATTCCGCAATAAGGTAAGATGACATTATGTTAGATGTTCTTCTGTTATGTTTGCAAAATCATTCAGCTCTTGTACTATATTAGCTCAACACTGAGGTATGCCAGAATCTGGGCATAAAGCAGAGTCTGTCAGCCCCCTATCATCCCCAAACCAATGGCTTTGTTGAAAAACACAATCCAAAGGCAAATTCAGATGTCATCATATGGGCTACAGTTCGGTGTATTATTTAGCTTTTTGGTTAGTGTATATTTCAGAACCCTCAACAAAATGGTGGGAGATAATCCCAACACTTGGGACGAGTACCTGCAGCCCACGATGTTTGCGCTCAGGACAAAAAAACAACTCATCACAAAATACAGCCCATTCTATCTGGTGTTTGGATGAGAGGCAAGGTACTCCTCCGAAATACCCGAATCCTATGAGGTTTGTGCATTGATGGCAATTACATTGCGATTACATAGTCACTGTATCAATTGCATTGTCTAGATTCAGGCTTTAATGTCCAGATCAGATCCAGAGGAGAATATTGCCTCAGCAATATTGAGAGGTGGAATGTAACATACAAAAAAGCCAGCAGAACATTTCTGCAAAAAGAGAGAAAACTGGGGTAGAAGATGATTTTAAAAAGGGGGATCTGGTCCTCCAAAAAGAACATGCGGGCCCTACAGAGGAAAGGAGGGAAATTGTAGTGTGACCTCTTGGGACCATTTGTAATAGCTGGTAATTAAAGTAGTCCCTTACGGCACACATCATTTGGATGGGATTTAAAATCTTTAACTGCTCTGATTTATTGTGACTCTTGGCTTTTCTAATCATAGATGTGGAAGGTAAAAGTGCTCATCTGGTCAGCCAGGATGGCAAACGAAAAAGTCTGCCCATCATTGACCACCTGACACGCTTTATCCTTCCAAGCAAAAGGATTCCATCCAACTTGGCAAAACTTTATCCTCAGCTTCAGCCCCAGCCCCAGCCCCAGCTTCCGCCTCCGCCTCAGCCCCAACCTCGGCCTCAACTGCGGCCTCGGCCCCCAGCCTCGGCCTCAACTGCGGCCTCAACCGCAGCCCCAGTTGCAGCCTCAGCCCCAGCCTCGGCCTCAAATGCAGCCTCGGCACCAGTTGCAGCCTCAGCCTCAACAGCTTCCTCAGAGCCCCAAAAAGGAGCTACATGGTACGAGAGCAGTGGGGGCGTACCAAGGCCAAGCGCTCAGTCATCCAAAAATACAAGTATCATGGCATCTTTTTATTTGGGCCCGATAATTAGCTCAAGCCATGAAATGGCAAGAGCTATTGTTTTTCTTTGGTTTCTTATTATTATTCTCTTATTAGAATTTGAGAGGCATTTTTGAACCCCTGCACATCGATGAAAAGTCCCACATGGGGGTATAGACGCGATCGGTTCGGCGCAAAATTTAATAAAATATAGGTTGCGAGAACGCCCGTCGAAATAGCGCCACCTAGAGCAAAAGAGAAAAAACATGAAACTCTTAATCTTTAGCCTAGACACATGAAACTTGTCACAGTGATAGAGCTACCTTTGACGAGTAAAACGCACCTAGCAGCATTGCTCTATGATAAACAGGAAGTCAGCCATGTCGAATCAAAGCGTTTGACTGTTTTTTTTTTCAAAATCGTACTTGTCCTAGGTTTTTCGTCCGATCGAGCTCAAAACAACACGTTCTGCATCTAGAGACATTGAAATTTAATAATCATTCTTTTTTTCTTTTTTTTTTATTCCTTACGGTCTCCGCGTAAACAAGGCTTTTTTAAAGCCTTGTTTTCTATTATATATCTATATATCTATTGGAATTGAGCTACGGAGCTCATATTTCACTCACTAATGCGTTTTTATGGACTTATTGTAAATAATTAATACCCATGTAACAAATTTATTCTATAGTGCCCCCTACCCATTGTGTGAAAAACTCAACATTGTCAGATTTTTTTTGACACTCATGGATTATATTTTCCTCGACACGCCATGACATTTTTTAAAATTACAGATAGTGTTTTTTTCACTATTGGCCAGCGGGAGCACATTGAATATTGGCTTCCTCTTCTTCTTTTATTTTGAAGGGATAATTTCCTCTCATGCTGGGTCTTACCATTAGCGTTAGCTTAGCGTTAGTGTCATGAATATTGGTTATTGTTACTAGCACTAGCACTGGCGCTAGCATTAGCATTAGCGTCGGGTCTCTGTTGTTAGGTGATGGAGGTACATGGAGGACGGGCCTCCTTTGGAGCTCAGGTACATTTCACGTCATCTGTTGCCAACACAATGCGACCGAGCGAGGCCGAGCTTCTGAACATCTGTTGTAGTTCTCCATTTTTGTAGTTTCTTTTTTCTATCCGTCTTCCCATTACTTCCTTAGCGCGAAATATCGCGATATTCTCGTAGCTCATAGCCGTGCTCAGACGGTTAACCATCCGTGTGTGTGTTAGGAGAGCAGCTAAATCAGGTAGCCGTTTGTAACAACACCAGGGGTGCCCAATGTGTCGAACGCAATCTACCGGTCAATTTCAGAGGCACCTTTATAGCCTGAAGCGCGGGCCTCGGAGCACTGGGCCCGGTGTGCTGGCCCTGGAGCGCGGGTCTCGGAGCGTGGTTCTTGGAGCTGGAGCACTGCGCCGCTACATTCTTCTCCCAGCCGTGTCTGATGCTGTTTACTTGTGATCTTTTAAACTGGTAAGACATTATGAGTTTATTAATGCATGAGTGTTATTATAAAATAAGAGCATTTGGTGTAGTAAAATAAGGGCACAACGCTCCCAAAACTGTAAAAGGAGTTTGGTTTATCTGCATGTGTTGCGATGGTTTGAGTTTGTTTAAACTTTAGCTAACTTTAGCGAACTCTAGTTGTATATTTACTTGCATATGTATGAACCATAACCCGTATTTCTTTGTTTATCTGCAGGTTATTGACACTCTCCTGGAGCACTGCTGATCTGACTTCAAACAAACAGACCTGTGTGGCTGATGAGGTTTGGGACATTCTGGGACAAGCTGTGGGCTGGAGATGGTGTAAGTATAATGATGCTAAACCCTATTTGCTCTTGTAAATGCAGGGCTTAAAAATGTTTTATGTTACAGACGCACCTGAGTGACAGACATGGCCTACCCATTCTCATCAAACAGCTGTGGGCTACCTGCATGAAGGAATTGAAATGCCTTCCTTGCAGCCCTTCTTGTCCTGAGGTTTGTTATTCTAAATGAGCAGACTGATCATTACATTTTTAGCCCGTCAAAATACACCTGTATTTGTATGTTCTGTTCAACAGATACCATTAGATGACAGAGACATCTTCCCAGATCTTCCTGTGACTACAACTGATAGCAATTGTGGAATAACTCCTCGCAAAGTGAGTGATACATATCATATCATGATCGAACAAAATATAATAACTTTTTCTCCCATCAGGTGAAGATGCCCACAGTTCTAACCAACGAACAACACCAGCTAAGGCAAAATGAAAACCCTCTTCCTTGCAGCCCGCTGCGCCCTCCTCCTCTCATCTTTGCCAAGTAGCGTTGCAGACCCAAATCACCTGTGACTGTCTCTCTCCCAGTGACTGCACAATACAAAGCTTCCACCAGAAAACTCATGCCTCGTAACCATTTCATCAGACCTGCTAGAAAAGAAGTAGTGGGAACTTTTGCTAAGGTAAGCAGATTGTACATTAAGTCTACATCTAAACAGACACTGATATTCTTTCAACTGTCAGTTTTTGAAGCCTTTATAGCCTTTTCAGGCTATAAAGCACTCCTGAATAAAACCTGCGCACATGATATTTTTGACAGCAGAGTTGGGAAAGTTCACTTTCTACATGAACTAGTTCAGTTCATAATGCACACATTTTAAAATTAACTAGTTCAGTTCATGGTTAATAATTCTACATTTGGAACTAAGTTCACAACTCCAAGAAATGAACTAGTTCAGTTATTTTTTTCCAATAATATGCAGGCTGAGAAATAGATATTCAAAGTTAGGGGCCAGAGGGCCCCCTACCCAAAAAACTAAGGGCCCCCCCAGCAATTTCAGGGTCCACAAGCGCGCGTGGCATCACGGCGTCATAAGAACAAGATAAATTTGTTGTTTTAAAACTCATTATTAGCATGTAAAACAATTTAAAGTACTTTTATATTTTATTTGATATGAAGAGCACAAATAGTGAATTCCTATAAACCAGAGATCATGATCTTTAATACTGTAATTCAATATGTTTCATATCGGCCTCTACAACTTTGGAACCCTCACACTTGCCAGACATAGGATCTGGTGGGCCAATTTAACAGTGTGTTTTTCCCCTTGAAATTTCTAGACATCTGACACCTTATTGAACAAAAATAAAAGAATAAACGTGCCAATCAAAGGCACTAGAATGAACGCGTTCACAGTATGGTTCGTCATACTTAATGAGCGAGTAATTATTGTAACATGAGATATTTACACCCAAAAAAAGTCGTGATACACATGTTGTCTTTTGACCCGTGACTCAGGTCAGCCCAAAAAGTCAATGCAGCATATCCTGTAGCACAAATTGCATGTATTTAACTGATTTTCCTATTGAGTACGAGTCTTGAGTAAAAAACATACAGCATTTTAAGGTAAAAGCATAGAACTCGCCAATTCCCTATGCCAGTACTTACCATACAGACATCTTCTTCTACACTGTGTCAAACACTTGCACTTCCTGCTACATTGCTAGTTTTCTAGAACATCTATTCACATGAATGCAGTGGTTAAAAATGATCACAAGTTGTTTAAAAAGTACGCTATAGCACATAAACTGTCACACCAAGCAATTTCTACAAAAAAATGTTTACAAGCTGATTTTAAGGCTACAGCACTGATACTACTTTCCTTGTTGCATATAAATTAACTGTTTTGTTTATGTGCTACCAGAAGACGCAGCACAGATTGTTGCATAAAGCTACATCAGAGGTTTGTATAAGAATCCCTTTATTGGCAACATATACTTAGCAAGTTTACAATGTTAAATATGCTAAATTCCCTTCAAGGTCACAGAGTTTGGCATCCCACTTTCCCCGGTAACCTTCAGCCCTGAAAATGCTGAAATGATGGAGAAAATAAGCCCATCCAGTGGAGAAGACCTTGCCATCCCAGTGGAGGAGAAGGTACTTTTTACTTGACAAATTTAAACCACTGGCTCCTGAACATGTTCAGGTTCAAACATGACTACTATAAAATAACACTGAAAGTGATTTCGTGCCACAAACTAATGTCAGATTAATGTATATTGACTAAATTACTATATTTGAGGAAATTTCTGTTTCAAATTTTCCCAACATTATGATGGTAATGTTCATTCATATCTTTTGATGATTTTGTTCATCTATGTTCTAGGTGCCATCCCTCAAGCATAGGAAAGTCAAAGAAAAACGTCATCATGTGCAACAGGTAAGTTATGTTTATTTAGCCTTAATTTCAAGTATGAATATTACACTAACGGTACCTTCTTAAACAGAGGGTACGCAGGATGCACACACGTACAACACGAAGCTCCTCTGAAAGCTCCACATCTGATGAGGTTTGTCTTTATTATAGTCTCTTTCAAATCATTCATTCAAAAAGGCCACTTTGTTGCATGATGTAACACAACAGATTTGAATTCCCTTTTATTAGCAAGCTTATGCTTACCAGCAGATTCAAAATGTTAACTATGCTGCATTTCCTTTCAGGTCACAGAGTTTGGCATCCCAGTTTCCTCTGTAACCTTCAGACCTGCCATGGATGAGGCAATGGAGATGACAAGCCAATCAACCAAAAACTACTGTCCAGTCCCATTGGGGTAGAATGTACTCTACTTGTTGGCAAATTATGCCATTGGCTATAAAACATGTCCAGGTCCAAAGATGTGGTCATCTTTGGACCTGGACATGTTTTATAGCCAATGGTATAATTGTAGGATAAAAATTAAAGTGATGAATTCAGGTCACAAACTCAAGTATCAGACTTTATATATATATATATATATATATATATATATATATTTGTTTAAAATATTGTAGTTCAAAGTTCACAGAAAGTCACAAATTGTGATCATAGTGTTAATACATGTCATTTTGATTCTAGGGCTCGTCCGTTAAGCACAGGAAAGCCAAACAAAGACGTCATGTAAAGCGACAGGTTTGTTATGTTTGTGCCTTATATCAAACCCATTGCCTTGCAAAACTGCTGACTGTAAACTAAATTGATTTTCTTGGACAGAGGATACGCAAGAGGCACACACCTACAGCACAAAACGCCACTGAAAGCTCCACATCATCTGATGAGGTTTGTCATTATTATAGTGTCTTAAAATTATTAAATCAATGCATATTTCATAAAACTATTTCATAAAGACAGTGGCATGTGTCAGTCCATATACACATTAATCTCCTTTGCTGGCTTTTTTCACTGTGGTGGAAGCACTTTGAATTGCCTTATGTATGAATAATGCTCTACAAAAAATCTTGCCTTGCCTCACACTTATAGACTTCTTCAATCAAGCTTGATCAAGCAGAGAACCAAACTCATCTCGTGAACTACCAGGTTTGTTCCTGATCTTGATCGTCTTCCCATATCACCAACACATGTTTCCAATATGAAATCAATTTAAATTTCCTATAGAAAGATGTGCACTCAAAAGTAGCTCGTCCAAACTGTTCTCAATATCTTCAAATATTTGTTATTCTGATTACAGATGCCATTAGGTGTCCCAGAAATCTTCCCAGATCTTCCTCTGACTGCAACTGCAAGCAATAGGGAGGTCCGTTTTCACAAGGTGATTACATTCTCTACATTATCATGTGCCTATCACGCCACACAAAATAACAACATGTCCCATTAGGTACCCAAGACCACATCATCAACCAGCCGGCACCACCAGCCAAGCCCTAATGAAGACTGCAAAGCTAAGTTTAATGGCCACTGTGCTCCAAATCTTGTTGGTGAAAATGTGTCATTAGATGCAGGGGGTAGTGAAGTGTTCTCTTGTGCTTTTGATCAAACTATTCTTTTCACAGATGAAGAAACTCTCTGTATTGAAAACATTAAGGCTATTAATGTTAAAGAAAACAAATCTATTAATATTCCAAAGAACTTGAAAGGTTCTTTTCACCAGGGGTTGGGATCATTGCTACATCCAGGTACTTAGTGTATGCCAATTGCCTTAGTTGCCATGGCTGAGAACCAAAGGAAAAGTGTGTTGACATGGACTCAATCTGATTTAGACGATGTAGTTCGTTTTGGTGATAAGATGTATGATAAATATCATCCACGAGATCAACCTCAACAAATGTTGGTGAAGGAATTGCCAAAGGAAGATACTATTAATGGCTACTTCTTTACATTTATTTTGGGGGACTTCATTTCAGGGAATGTATTTGTCAATGATGAGGAATCAATTAAAGCTAAGCTCATTTTCAATTTGAAAAAAATCAAAGTATTTTAGCTGATGGCAATTGTTTCTTCCGTGCTATTTCACATGCAATTTCTGGCACACAAGCATACCACCGAAAAATTCGCCTAGCAGCAGTTAAACAACAAAAAAAATATCCTCATGTCTGTTAATCTATGTGAAGGCTACGCATCTGTTCAAGAATACATTCAACAAACAAACATGCACAAATTAAACACTTGGGCGAGTCAAATACTGCTGATTTCTTAGGACTTCCATTATATACATTCACGAGTAATAGGTGGATCAAATACAGTTCAACCACTCAACTCTTATCTGTTGGCATTTATTTACAACATTGTAATGAAAATCACTACGAAACTGTTATCTGCGTATCACCGGCTCATGGCCATTGTTGCTACAAATTGTGTGAAGTTACTAATGCATGTGGGTCACATTACAAAACACGTTTGCAAAAGAGCCCATTTACAGACCATAAGTTAATCCAACCAGACATAACACTTTCAGATAAACACTCCAAACATAGAATGAAAAAAAAGAAGCAACTATAGAAAGCAAATGATCACACTAACTTATTCCTACAAAACAAAAACACATCTGGGTATAAATCTTGCAACCCACATTACCAACAAAAGCTTCGAGAGAATTGCACACATAAACATGCTAGCAATGTTGCATACAAACAAAATTTGGCACAAAAAAGCTAAGATATGCACAAAATGAAACCCATTGCAATATTGTACAACAACGTTCCATTGACAAATACGCCACAAATCTGACTCATCGGAACAGAGTCAAATCTAACAGCATGGGCAAATATGCCACAAATCTTAACTCATCGGAACAGAGTCAAATCTAACAGCATTGACAAATACAGAACCAATGAAACTCATCGAAACTACCTGAAAAATCTAAGTAAAACTAAATACAGCAACCCACAACAAAAAGCTCAGACCATTGCCCGTAGCCTTCACAGAAAGAAACAACTTAAAGACAACTCAAAACATTTGGATCATGTCGGGAACATATTTTTAGACCGGGTCAAATTTGGACCACAGATTGTGTGCTGTGTATGCCACAGGCTATGGTTTAAAACAAGTGTTAGAATGTGCAAAAAAAAACAATACATCAAATTGTCTGCAACTGACTTGAAGTACTGTATATCAGATAAATACTTGCATACTTGTGACAACTCTTGCCGCCTGCCATGTAATTTCGCAGTGTTTAGAGGACATTTATACATATGTTCAACTTGTCACAGCAAAATGATAAGGGGTAGAGTTCCTGAAGAGTGTGCCAAAAACAACTTGGAATTGCCCCCAATACCAACAGAGCTTTCTAAAATAGTTTAGAAACGCATCTTGTGTCACCAAACTTGATGTTTTATAAATACATGGTCTTACCAAGGACAAAACAGGCTGGAATCCTTGGACCTGTTGTGTGCGTGCCCAGCAATGTCGTAAAAGCATGTGAAAAACTGCTCCCACATACACACACTCCAGGATTGGTGCAAGTCAAACTGAAAAGGAAATTGACTTATAAAGGCCATTATGAATTCTAATTTGTGAACACACAGCATTTAAGATGGCTTAAATGCAACAACATCCACTTTCAAGAAATCAACTTTAATGAGGAGTGGCTTAATGATTTCAGTAGACCAGATGACCAAGAAGAACAAGATGCAATCACTGGCAACAACGGTGTTGAAGATGAAACTCCATCAATAGAAGACACAACTGAAGATGACCCTCCGATAGAAGACCCAACTGAAGATGACCTCCTATACGAGGGACAACAGCACATGTTCTCAACCACTTGATTTAGGTCAAGAAGCCCTTGATCAGTATTTAGATAATGTTGTCAGTGTTGCTCCAGCTGAAGATAACAATCCAATTGGGCGACTCAATGATAAAACCATCCATCCATCCGTCTTCTACCGCTTTATCCGGGGCCGGGTCGCGGGGGCAGCAGTCTGAGCAGGGACTCCCAGACTTCCTTCTCCCCAGACACTTCCTCTAACTCCTCCGGGGGGATCCTGTGGTGGCAAAAATCTCTTGTTAAGACAAAGAAGCAAGTTGTCTCGTTTCAAAAGTAAACTGTTTAATCTTGTGGCTGAATCAGAAAGAAACTCGTGTGGACTCGGCCATTCTCATAGAAGGCCGAGTCCAGGCGTCTGTCTCTTGCCTGCTTCCCAAAATGTCTGTCTCCCAAATCCTCCCGTCCCACCTCTGTCCCCTGCCTTAAATCACCGATGGTCACATGACCACACACACACACAGAAGTTCCCGGTCACTGGTCTCTCAGGTACAAAGGAACCAAGGAGCAAATGGGACATCAAAGAAACAGTGGTTTCAGGAAGGAGACAGTACAGAACATTTGCATTAATTCAATTCACATGTCTTGCCTAGTGTGAAACATAACGTGGGACTTCCTAGCCACTCCAGGGAGTCCGGACATGTAAATTTCCAAGCCAAAAGGGGTTGTCAGGCTGTTAGAACTAAATCTGATTAGAAATAGAATTGAAAGTTAAAAAGTAAAGGGCCAGATTATATTTTTTCCACAACAATCCCGAGGCGTTCCCAGGCCAGCCAAGAGACATAGTCTCTCCAGCGTGTCCTGGGTCTTCCCCGGGGCCTCTTCCCGGTGGGACATGCCTGAAACACCTCCCGAGGGAGGCGCCCAGGAGGCATCCGGAACAGATGCCCGAGCCACCTCAGCTGGCTCCTCTCGACGTGGAGGAGCAGCGGCTCTACTCCGAGCTCCCCCCGTGTGGCCGAGCTCCTCACCTTATCTCTAAGGGAGCGCCCAGCCACCCGGCGGAGGAAACTCATTTCGACCGCTTGTATCCGCGATCTTGTTCTTTCGGTCACTACCCAAAGCTCATGACCATAGGTGAGGGTAGGAACGTAGACCGACCGGTAAACAAAGAGCTTTGCCTTTCGGCTCAGCTCCCTCTTCACCACAACGGTCCGATGCAGCGACTGCATCACTGCAGCCGCTGTGATGCAGTCTCTGTACCGATCCGCCAGTCGATCTCACGCTCCATCCTTCTCTCACTCGTGAACAAGACCCCGAGATACTTGAACTCCTCCACTTGGGGCAAGGACACTCCACCCACCTGGAGAGGGCAAGCCACCTTTTTCCGGTCGAGAACCATGGCCTCGGATTTGGAGGTGCTGATTCTCATCCCAGCCGCTTCACACTCGGCTGCAAACCGTTTCAGTGCATGTTGCAGGTCCGGGTTTGATGGAGCCATCAGGACAACATCGTCTGCAAACAGCAGAGATGAGATCCTGTGGTCCCCAAACCGGACACCCTCCGACCCCTGACTGCGTCTAGAAATTCTGTCCATAAAAATTATGAACAGAACCGGTGACAAAGGGCAGCCCTGGCGGAGTCCAACATGCACTCGGAACAGGTCTGACTTACTGCCGGCAATGCGAACACAGCTTCTGCTCCGGTCATACAGGGACCGGACAGCCCTGAGCAAAGGGCCCCGGACCCCGTACTCCCGGAGCACCCCCCAAAGGACACCCCGAGGGACACGGTCGAAAGCCTTCTCCAGATCCACAAAGCACATGTGGACTGGTTGGGCAAACTCCCATGAGCCCTTGAGCACCCGATGGAGGGTATAGAGCTGGTCCAGTGTTCCACGACTGGGACGAAAACCACTCTGCTCCTCCTGAATCCGAGGTTCGACTATCGGTCGGAATCTCCTCTCCAGTACCTTGGAATAGACCTTACCGGGGAGGCTGAGGAGTGTGATCCCTCTGTAGTTGGAACACACCCTCCGGTCCCCCTTCTTGAACAGAGGGACCACCACCCCGGTCTGCCAGTCCAGAGGCACGGTCCCCGAACGCCACGCGATGTTGCAGAGACGTGTCAACCAAGACAGTCCTACAACATCCAGATACTTTAGGTACTCAGGGCGGATCTCATCCACCCCCGGAGCCCTGTCACCGAGGAGTTTGCGAACAACCTCAGTGACTTCAGCTTAGGTGATGGATGAGCCAGCCTCCGAGTCCCCGGTCTCTACTTCCTCTTCGGAAGACGTGACTGAGGGATTAAGGAGATCCTCAAAGTATTCCTTCCACCGTCCGACGACATCCCCAGTCGAGGTCAGCAGGCCTCCACCCGCACCGTAAACGGTGTTGGTGAGACACTGCTTCCCCATCCTGAGGCGCTGGACGGTTTGCCAGAATTTCTTTGGTGCCGACCGATAGTCCTCCTCCATGGCCTCCCCAAACTCCTCCCAGGCCCGGGTTTTTGCCTCTGCGACAGCACGAGCCGCGGCTCGCTTGGCCTGCCGATACCCGTCGATGACCTCCGGAGACCTACAAGCCAGAGAGGCCTGATAGGCCTCCTTCTTCAGTCTGACGGCATCCCTTACTTCCGGTGTCCACCACCGGGTTCGGGGGTTGCCGCCACGACAGGCACCGGAGACCTTGCGACCACAACTCCGAGCAGCCGCATCGACAATGGAGGCGGAGAACATGGTCCACTCGGACTCAATGTCCCCAACCTCTCCCGGGACATGGGAGAAGCTCTCCCGGTGGTGCGAGTTGAATACCCTACTGACAGAGGGCTCCACTAGACGTTCCCAACAGACCCTCACAATGCACTTGGGTCTGCCAAGTCTGTCCGGCTTCCTCCTCCGCCAGCGGATCCAACTCACCACCAGGTGGTAATCGGTTGACAACTCTGCCCCTCTCTTCACACGAGTGTCCAAGACACGCGGCCGGAGGTCTGATGACACGACAAGTCGATCATTGACCTCCGGCCTAGGGTGTCCTGGTGCCATGTGCACTGATGTACACCCTTGTGCTTGAACATGGTGTTCGTTATGGACAATCCGTGGCTAGCACAGAAGTCCAATAACTGAACACCGCTCGGGTTCAGAAATTATATGGTAAATGAAAATCATTTCTAGAGTAACTTTATTCTGTTTCAACCATTTCTAGGCCTAACAATAGATATATTTTCTATTAATATCATATCTTAATTTACCTTGCGCTCTCATCTTGTGTTGTTTTTTTGGTGAACAGGAACCGTGTGTACTTGTTAGAGCACCTGTGATGGTATCTTGCCTCTATTGCCATACAGTCCTTATCCAGGATGTGCCTCTCGTAGACGTCCTGAAGGAAAATCACAACCACAAACAATTAGCAAGAGACAAATGATAGATATGTAAAGTGCATTTTTATTATACAGAAAGAGTGAAATTGAATTATTATATACCAAAGGCTGTTCTATATGTATGTGGTATTTTGGGAGATTGTGAACTATAATTTAAGCCTATACATACCACATGATTCTGTTTCAGCCTTTGCCAATTTATCCTTCACTCTTTTTTGGTTAACTGTAATGTAGAGGTCTTTCTTCTTGCATATCAAGCATACTTGTGGGAGGAGAGAAGCCTGGTGTCGGGGTGCGATAATCTCTGTCTTTGACCGGAGTCTTTTCGGGGATGACACATCTCCAATTTCAGTGGATTCTAGGGAAACAAGACAAATGAGCATCGGCATAACACAACTACTGAGCATAGGAACATGATAAAAAAGGCCTGAAACCGTTCTAAACCCGGACTACACCAGGTCTGAACCCTGGACTACACCAGGACACCGGCTCAGGTACAAAAGGAGCAGGGGTTCCTGGAAGGAGACAGTGGATAACCTTTGCATTAATTCAATTCACAAGTCTGGCTGTCTTTGTCCTAGTGTGAAACCAAACGGGGCCTGGCCTTGGACATGTAAATTTCTAGGCATGGAGGGGTTGTGTCAGGGTGTGACTTTATGTGTTCAAACTAAATAGAATAGAAAAATGAAAATTGAAAAAGGCAAAGGGCCAGATTATATTTTTTTCCACAACACCGGTCTAAACCAGGACTACACAAGGACTAAACCAGGACTACACCTGGTCTACATCTGGTCTAAACCAGGACTACACAAGGACTAAACCAGGACTAAACCAGGACTACACAAGGACTACACCAGGACTACACCAAGACTACACCAAGACTACACCAGGACTACACCAGGACTACACCAGGACTACACAAGGACTAAACCAGGACTAAACAAGGACTAAACAAGGACTACATTCTCCAAAAACAATTATTCCTACAAAAATGATCAAAGTTTCTTACCTTCAAGATTTTCAAGTGACTTTTTTTGGCGTTCTTTGGCATAGTACAGTTGCAGTTTGTCTGTAAACCGTTTGTAACACGATGAGTGGAAACTCGGCAAAGTTTCCAGCTCGGTGTATTGCAGATTCAAACAGTTCAGCACGGGTTGTACAGCGCTCGCTTCAGTCCCGTCGAGCGATAAACACTCTTTCGCAATCAGCCGAAACGTTTCCCAGCTGACCTCAGTCATGACGCATGTCTGTTCGGTGCAATTTTCTAAAATGTGCATACAACAGGCAGGTTTTTCTGAAGATCCACGGCGCCGCTTTCGCGGATTCAACGCCATGTTTGTTGATAAACAGACCGGATCTTATATCCAAGAAGCGCTGTTCTGATTGGTTCAGACTTGCTTCGCGCCTCTTCACTCGTCTGCGACAGACGAAAAATAGTTCCACCTTCGATTAGAAAGTACGCGAAAACTGCAGGAATTTCCCGTGTGGAAACTCGAGGTTAGATTTATTAGTTCATAACGTTTTTTATAGTGGAGAAATGTTCTATCCCCCATCCCGCTGTAGCGGTGATTCACTCTACAGAGTCTGGCGTATGGCCTCTACAGTGTCATTACGTGATCAAACAACATGGACAGGCCCAATGAGGGAAAACATAAAAATCATTACTCCCAAGTCATATATTAGAAATGGACAGTTATCATGTTGGAATATACCTGCAGGGGGTGACATATAGAGCAACTCTGGCTTTCCAAATGGACCAAATCCATTCTTCTGCTTGTGGATATCATGAGAGTTCCACATTCGTTGCTCATTTGACAGGTCCTCCTGCAGAACTGGGAATAGAGCATACTGCAGGCAGTGTCTAAAAGACAAGAAATTACATTACCTTGTTAGTTTGACATGCCCAAAAGCACATACTCAAGTATGATCGATATGCAAATTACGTGTGTTCAATTTTAACACATGGCTACTCCAAACAGAAAGTCATTTTGTTGTGTGCATGATATGTTTTCCTCCATTCCCCACTTTTTGGTTTCTAAAATCAAATGGCCAAAATGAACACAGATTCCTACTCCATGTTTTTACACTATTCTATAATAGCATTGCATACAAGTGAGATATTATGGAACAACTATGTGCAGTCAAATCCATAGCAGGGATTGTACAAAATTGTCAGATCAAGTTCTGTCAAAACAAGAGCATCCTTGTGACAAATATGGAAAATGTTTTCAGACCATTCAGTTTCAATAATATGAAATATCTGATAATTATATTTGTTTAAAGAACCGTATTTTCCAGGATATTAATCGCACCAGCCAAAAAATGTATAATAGAGAAGAAAAATACATATGTCACACTTGGATATAACATATTATTTGTTGTTTACGCTGGTTATGCTGCGGAGTATAAATCGCACCCCGGCAAAATTATGACATAGTACATAACCTTTACTTGCATGTGAATAGGATTGTCAAGCTCCAGGATACCAGACTCCATCATAAGCTATAGTAACAGAAATATGTAGTTATGATTGTAATTTATATGCCTTTCATAAACAGTAAATCTATACATACAAATATAAATATCGCGCGCGCACACGCACGCAAGCACAGACACACACCTCAAATGTAGACAGCCATTTTCTTATCCAGTTTTTTTTCAAAATGCTGTTAAAGCTTTCTGCTCTCTAAAAATACAGATGAAAGAAGTCTGATAGTTAAATATGAAATATTGCGTGGTTGTGAACAGATTAGCACGATCGCCAATATCCTTCATTTGGAATGCTATCTACATTCGTCCCACAATCAGGTTTTCTTTTCCTCCATCACTTCTAACCAATCTAGGGCAATCTGACACAATATAAATTCATGAGATTATGTGTCCATTTGAGGTGCTAATACATGTCAAAGATTATTAGGAAAATAAATCATTCTAATTTTGGATAATGCCATTTAAGATTTGCATGACTAAAACACACTGGATGGTTGGGTTTCCATTTCTAGGCAGTAACTGAGCAAGATGGTAACCAAGAAGTGTTTGGGCAGTGACAAATGTCTGGAGTTTTGACACTTGTAACGCATAAACATATCTGAAAGTCCAGTGTCCATACAAGTGTTGACCCTTTAAAAAAATATTAAAATCAAAGTTGGCAGATTTTGCAGGCATTTTCCTACCGTATAGTATACCTAGGTTTACAGACATACATTTTGAATCCTGCTCAACAACAAACACATTTAAACATAAAAAAATATTTACTTATGTTATATTATATTCTAGAACCTTTACTCCTACCTCCAAGTTCCTTTACAGCATTGTAAAGATATTTCGCAATCACTGCTGGTCTACGATTTGTTGTTCCAACTTTCAACCAAATAACTTTTCGTGAAAATCTTTATTAAAAAAAAAAAGTTCTTCAATTTATCAGCATTATCGACATAAACTTTATTTCCATATACTTACCCATCTATACATAAATGGATCCATAGCCCAAAAAACTTCAGTTTGTCATTTCCTGTATGAAATTAAACCATTAAGTTAAAAGTCATCAGATTTATAAAATAATACATTTGGTAACATGTTGTCTAGGGCACACAGTTTGTGTGCCTTGCTGTCATTCCAAATTAGTCTTAAATCTGTATTGTACTAAAAATAATGTTATAAAATAATTAGGCCCGAGCGCCACAAGCTGGCGAGAGGCCTATTAATCTCGTAAGGCCGTGCGAAAGTGCGCACGTAGTGCGCACGAAATCGAGCGCGAAGCGCTCGCCCACTTCCAAACACTCACTAACGCACTCCTTCACTCATGCACGCCCCGTGCATACTAATTAGTAGTAGGAAAATGGAACATTACCGTTGTGATCTGTTCTTTTCTTCTGTATCTACCTCTGTATCTACCTGCGTTGCACCAATGAAATTTCCCCATGTGGGACAATAAAGGAATATCTTATCCCATCATATACATCATAAGGCGCTGGTACAGCTGGCAGCCCGGTGTAAACGCTCTCTCTTCTTTCTCACACTTATTGTGCTTTATCTCCTATATTTTGTAAATATAGTTAGTATATTTTTTCTATTTTACTGTACGATAGGGACACGCGCTGGAATAGTTTTTTTAATTCAACTGTTTTTGACTTTTTTCAGCTGGATTTGAGCGTTTTTTGTTGCGTTCGTTGTGTTGTTGTGACGTGAGCTAGCTCCGAGCGAGCCCACCAGCCCCTCCCCGCGCCCTCCGGCCGCGCTAAAGTACGGCGTGTCGTCGGTACACGTTTATATACACGTTTATATGAAAGAGGAACTTAACGAACGATCGGGACACGCACTGGAATCGCTTTAAATTAACTTGTTTTGACTTTATTCGGCTGGATTGAGTGTTTTCGTCGTGTCGTTGCGATGTGTCTTGGCTCTGAGTCCCCCGGCTCCGGCCCCGCCCCCCGGTACCGCGTTTACACAAAGGAGGAACTCATGAAACTGCGGAGAACAGTCGTCTTACCCGGAGATCGTCACGTTATCCCGTCGCAATACTGACCTAACCTAATACTGATGTGCAATTCTGTCGTATGTGCAATTGCTGTTGGAATTCATGTGCAATTCATGTGCAATTACTGTGAAATTCATGTGCAATCTATGTGCTGTCGTGACACATATTCATGTGCAATTACTGTCGGGATCACATGCAATGGTATTTATTTATTTATTTGTCTATGGGAGTTTTTATTTATTTATAGGAGATCTTCTACTGAAAGTGTTTTTCAGACTTCCTATAAGTGATCTGTTCTTCTGTATCTACCTCTGTATCTACCTGAGTTGCACTAATGAAATTTCCCCATGTGGGACAATAAAGGAATATCTTATCTTATCTTATCTTATCTTAAACGGGCGAAGCCCGTGCAAAAGTGCGCACTAAACGAGCGCTTTACATTGGCGGTCGTCATCCCCATCGGAAACATAGACTGCTTCCGAAGAGTGCACACGCTTTTTTTGCTCGCTCCGCTTGCTATCGCTGCTTTCCTTATTTATTTTGCTTTTTAATCAGTTTTTGTCTTCCAAACATTTTTGCTTTAGACTTTTTCAAGTAAACCAAGGATTTTAAGAACATTTTTCCAGTTTTAACAACATATCTGACGCCAGCGACATGTCAAGGAGAAGAAGGGAGAAAGACTGTGAACGCTGTCGGAAATATCAACAAGAAATTAATGAGCTGAAAACACGGATATTTGTTTTGGAATCTGAAAAAGTTCTTCACAATACCATTCCTGTGTCAACCGACGGTAAGAAGAGCACACTTTTTACAAGAAAAACTGCTACTTTCAACCTAAACCGCAGTGACTCTGTGTCGTTTCCAAAACTGTCTAAAAACCAGAAAGACCAGGCTGTTTCTTGGAACAAACTTGGAGCAAAGCCTAAGCGATACAAAGATAACGTGAAGTCGCCTAAAATACAGCTCACCAACAGATTTTTACCACTTTCAGAGATGGAATTAAATGAAAAAAGGAAAGATGACGTGGCCAAAATACAGCGAGGAGGATCTGTGCCACAAGCCAAGGTCAAGATTGTTTTAGTTGGGGACGGCGCGATAAGTCACGTGACGCATGAAAAGATAAACACACATTCTTTTCCAAGCGCCACTGTTTCTGTGATAACGTCACTCCTTCCAAATATTATGGCTAAGCATGGAGGAGCTAAACAGCTGATTGTGCACGTAGGTGCAGTGGACATGCGGCGGGAACAGACTGAAGTTTTGAAAAAAGACTTCTTGAAGTTATTCGACGTGCTTGATAAAATGGAAATCAAAACTTTCATAAGTGGACCTCTTCCAAACATCGACAGGAGGATAAACAAGTTTAGCCGGCTTCTTCAGCTGAACACATGGCTGTCCAAAGAGTGTTCCCCGAGAGGACTACACTATATTGAGAACTTCTATCTATTCTGGAAACGAGAGGACCTGTTTAAGAGAAATGGCCCCCACCTATGCAGAGGTGGAGTGAGGGTGCTGACAGAGAACCTGCTCCACGCTCTGAGGCATTGGACTGGGCCTGGACAGGGTCCTGAGCAGATAGTTAGAGAAGAGAGGAATGAGAGAAGAATTCCTGCTCCCTCAGCCAGAGACCGAGCCAATGTTTCAACATCAAAAGCACCACAACCTCAGCCTCCACCAAAGGATTCATCAGCAGCTGCTCCACCACCACCAGCAAAGGATTCAGCTCCAGCTGCTCCACATTCACCTCCACCGCCTCCAGCAAAGGAATAATCTTCAAAGGCCTTGGACCCATCTGTGACAAGCCCAACAACATCCCTGTCATCGCCCCTGCCTTCACACCAGCCCTGGGTTCCCCCTGCAACATCTACTCCCACTAAAGATTCATCATTCTCCTTCTCATCTCCACTCTCACCCATGGGCCTTCCCAGCCATTTTGAAAGTCTGATCAAATCAGGCATTAAGATGGCTCCACTCACGCCCAATATAGCAAGGGCTATGCCGACTACACCAACAAAAGCCCCACCACCCATCCCCCCTCGCCTCTCACCTGGTCCCAAACTCTCCTTGGCTACAAAAGCCCCACCACCCATCCAACCTCGCCTTTCACCTGGTATCTCCCATAGCTAGGATGCACTGGGTCTCAGCGTTGCCGGGACTTATTGTCACATTAAAAATCAAACCAACCCGGGGCCCTATGTAAAAAGAGCCCCCCCTAGTGCTATTTCTGTAGTCACATCATCACACAGATGGAAAAACAAAATGCGAGTCAGGCCCAATCTGAGAAATGTGATTCATATTCCCTGTGAAAAGATAAAGCCCAGTCCCACTGAAACTAGTCTGAAACTTGCTGTGCTAAATGTCAGATCCTTATGTAACAAATCTCTCTTAATTAATAATTTTATTTCTTCTTATAATCTTGATTTTATGTTTTTAACTGAAACATGGCTTGACAAAAACACAGGAAATGTAGTTCTGATAGAATCTGCTCCACCCAACTTTAAATTTGAATCTGAAACACGAGAAAACAAAAAAGGGGGTGGAGTCTGTGCTGTCTTTAGAAATGAAATAATTACCCGCAGGTTGTCTTTTGGGGTGTTTTCATCATTTGAGTATGTATCCTTTAAAATGGAGCTAAAACGGTCTCCATCCATTCTCTTCATTGTTTTATACAAGCCTCCCCAGCACTGCCAAAGTTTTATTGATGATTTTACTGAGATGCCTTCAGTCATATGCACAGACTTTGATGGTTTGGTCATTACAGGTGATTTCAACGTGCATGTTGATAATGTTTGTGACAGAAACGCTAAAGAGCTTGATGCTGTCCTTGAAACCTTCAGTCTTACTCAGCATGTGAGAGGCCCCACCCACAGCAAAGGACACACTCTAGATCTCATAATTACAAAGGGGGTAAATATTTCAAATGTTAATGTGATCGATGTTGCTCTGTCTGATCATTTCTGTGTCTTCTTTGACTTGTCTGTTTCTCCCCAACCTCCGGTTGGTCCTGCAGTTGTTCAGAGGAGACATATAAGTGATGGCACAGGTGCACTGTTTATGGAAATGATAAACTTTGAAAATGTCTCATGTTCTAATGTAAATGATTTGTTGAACTCTGTTACATCTAGTGTTTTGAATGTTCTGGACACCATCGCCCCTATAAAGGCTAAAATGGTTAAAAATAAGCAGAAGGCGCCGTGGAGAAATGATGATTTGGTCAGGGCACAGAAAAGGGAGTGCCGCAGGGCCGAACGGAAATGGCGCAAGTCAAAGCTCCAGGTTCAAAAAGAGATTTACAAAGAAAAGCTGAACATGTACAACCTAATCTTATGTAGAACTAGGGAAAGATATTTTTCTGAAATAATTGGAAGCTGCAGTAACAACTCGCGTGTCCTGTTTGCCACAGTAAACAGATTAACAAACCATCCAGCTCAGCTGCCGTTAGAACTCATTTCCACATCCAAGTGTAATGAGTTTGCATTATTCTTTAATGACAAAGTTCAGGGCATTAAAAATGCTATAAATCCCACAATGCAAAAAATTATCCTAAAACCACCAAGACACTTAGACTGGTGATGATCTCATGGACAGTTTTGTCAGTTACTGGTGCAAAGTGAGTTAGCTCTGAGTTCATCTACATGCTGCCTTGATGTGTTACCCACCAGATTTCTAAAGTCTGTGCTGAACAGTTTGTTAGCACCATTCACTCACATAGTTAACATGTTGCTTCAATCTGGAACATTCCCAATGTCTTTGAAAACTGCGGTCATAAAGCCTCTCCTAAAGAAGAGCAGTCTTGATGCCGCAGTACTGAGTCATTACCGGCCCATCTCTAATCTGCCATTTTTGGGCAAAGTCCTTGAAAAGGTTGTTTACCAACAGCTCACAGATTTCCTCTTAATAAACAACTCATTTGATGTTTTTCAGTCAGGTTTTAGACCTCATCACAGCACTGAGACTGCTCTTGTCAAGGTGACAAATGACATCCGCCTGAACACTGACACGGGCAAAGCCTCAGTCTTAATTCTGTTAGATCTGAGCGCTGCTTTTGACACTGTCGATCATGGGATCCTCTTACAGAGACTAGAGGACTGGGTGGGCATCACTGGCACTGCCCTAAACTGGTTAAGGTCCTATCTGGAAGACAGGAAGTACTTTGTTGAAATTGGTAGCTGTGTCTCAGACCACATGACCCTGACCTGTGGAGTGCCCCAAGGGTCAGTCCTGGGTCCCCTTCTGTTCAACCTCTACATGCTGCCGTTAGGTCAGTTGATACGCAGTGAAAATGTGTCCTATCACAATTATGCAGACGACACTCAGATCTATGTTTCACTATCGGCAGGTGACTATGGACCAGTAGATTCACTCTGTCACTGCATCCAACAGATCAGTTTGTGGATGCAAAACAACTTTCTCCAGCTGAACTCAGACAAGACTGAAATAATCGTTTTTGGCCCACAGAAACAAAGAGAAAGTGTTAGCGGTCACCTCCAGAGTCTCGCTCTAAAACCTACAAACCAAATTAGAAATCTGGGGGTAATAATGGACTCAGACTTGAACTTTAATAGCCACGTCAAATCAATAACATCAGCAGCTTTTTACCATCTAAAAAACATTGCCAAAATCAAAAATATAGAGTCTAAACCAGATTTAGAGAGACTTATCCATGCGTTTGTCTCCAGTAGATTAGACTACTGTAACGGCCTGCTCACTGGCCTCTCCAAACGAGTTGTAAAACAGCTGCAGTACATCCAGAACGCTGCTGCTCGGGTCCTGACTAGAACCAGGAAGTATGATCACATTAGTCCTGTTCTCAGGTCTCTGCACTGGCTCCCTGTGGCTCAGAGAATAGACTTTAAAGCAGCTCTGCTTGTGTACAAGTCTCTCCATGGCCTAGCACCAAAGTACATCTTGGATATGTTAGTGCCATATGAACCATCTCGGACTCTGAGGACCTCAGGGACCGGCCTCTTGCTGGTGCCCAGAGTCAGGACAAAACATGGGGAATCTGCGTTTCAGTTTTATGCAGCTAAAATCTGGAACAGTCTTCCTGAAGATGTGAGACAGGCTTCTACTCTGACAATGTTCAAATCTAAGCTAAAAACAGTTTTGTTTAGCTGCGCATATGACTGAAAGGATTTTTTCTTTGCACTCTTCTCTTTTGTTTGTGATTTTATTAGTTTAGAAAATCAGTTGGATTGATAATTTTGAATTTAGTTAATTTTATTGTATTTCTGTTTCTGTCATTTCTTTGTGATTTGAATGCATTTTTCCTGCTGTGAAGCACTTTGAATTGCCTTGTGTATGAAATGTGCTCTACAAATAAACTTGCCTTGCCTTGCCTTGCCTCATTTGCGCTAAGTAGCTCATGAATACGTTCCCCATCTCTTGCATGTTCCGAGCATATAAGCATGTAATGCAAAAATTTAACATTATAACTGTATAGAGGGCCAAAAACACAAAGTGGGCGGAGCCCACTCAAAATTAACGAAAGTACCCTTCAGTGACCAGGGACCCACACCATGAGGTAGGAAAGCGCGAGCGCTTTCCGAAAATGTATAGTTTATGATATTTGGAAAATGGGAAACATTGTTTTCGCATCGGAATATTTAGGCCCGAGCCCGAGCAGGGCGGAGGGCCTATTGCTCCCGCAACGCTGCCGAAGGCAGCGTTGCAACTGTCTGACCAAACATGTCTGACCAAACATGCGGGCTGCGCCCGCATGACGGTACCCCGTCGCCCCTGGCAAGTACAGTGAACTAGCCCATGCCGAAAGCATGGATCATGCATACTTATTCCTGCTATGACAGAAATAGTCAACAATGAAATTTGACACACAACTCAATTTTGGCCCCATCAAAAAAGTCAATGAGACCCATGTCATAATTGTTACGGCTTTGCCAACAATGACCGAAACCTCCCATGTTATTCCAATGGGGAAATTGCCAGAACATGTTTACACTTTAGACTTTCACAAACTCCTCCCAGGGCGTCAGCCCTATTAACCTGAAATTTGGTGAGACTCATCTTCAGGGGTAAAAGTTATACACAAATTTATTCACGAGCGGCACGCACCACAACGAGCCGCACGCACCACGAGCGAGCGGCGCCGCTTCTCCTCCGCTGCACCGGCGTTTCCGTGTCCGATCACCGGCTCCACCACGAGCGGCACGCACCGCCACGAGCCGCACGCGGCTCCGCTTCTCCTCCGCTGCACCGGCGTTTCCACGCCCGAACACCGGCTCCGCGCTCCCGCACCCGCCGCCCCGGAGGTCTGTACCTGGGCGAAGGTGTGGCCCCAGCCCGCCACAGGAGCAGACACGGAGAGCGGGGCACCGGCTCCACCCGGAGAAAAGCAGCCCCACACAACCAAGGTACAGCCCCGTTTCTCTGCTTTCCCCGCTCCACAGACGGGGGCGATCTGGTCACAAAACTGGACTCAAATGCGTCTTGATTGGGCTAGAGCAACGCCGGCGTCTGGTATGTGGACTGCCGCTTCTGTCCCAACGTCTTTGTTTTGTTAGTCGTTTCCATTGTTTTGTTTTGTTCCCGCGTCTCTGTGTTGTCTTCTGTCTACATCCCTGTTCCTTAACTTCAACGGACATTACTGCACCGTCCATCGCTCATCTCCTCCCTCACTCCTGGACTATCTACTGCCCTAGCCGCCAGCTAACAGCTGGCTTAACACCTGCTGAGGTCCGTCATGGTATCGCGGGGCCTCCCTGCCGTGCAGACAAGGTCTGGGGCAACCAACGCCACTCACTCCACCAGCTTCAACACCCGGTCCACTGCTGCTTTTTCACAACTCTCTGCCCACCAGCTTCTAGTTAACCAGCTTCTAGCCACCGCCAACATACTAACTGGATTACTCTCATCTGCTGCTACGTTCCATCTCCTCCTCGGACTATCACTCCCGCGCCTCCAGGCCACCGCTCCACCAACTTCTCGCCTACTCACCTACACCGCTGCTGACCTTCACCTCCTGAACCATAACCACCGTCTCCCAGCTGCTGCTGCCTCTGCAGCTAGCTCAGCTGGGATCCTTCGCCGGCCCCGCTACATCCACAGGGGCTCTGGTCTCTCCCATAACCAACACTCCAACGACGGCTCACCTATCCCCTCACTCTGAACTAGTTTTCGCCCCCCCGTCACCCCCACCTGCCGCACTGCCAACCTCAGCAACCTCCGCCCCCCCACCCCTGCGCCCCCATCCATCTCCGCGCCCCCATCCATCTCCCTTGCACTGCTGTACTGCCGCTCCCTCTCCAACAAATCACCTGTTATATCTGAACTGCTACTGGACAATAACATTGATCTGCTTCTCCTCTGTGAAACATGGCAACAGCCCCTGGACTTCTATGCTCTCAACCAAGCCACTCCCTCCAACTACACTTACACTGCTAAACCCCGCCTCTCCGGGCGTGGGGGAGGTCTTGCTGTTATTCATAAAAAATCTACATCCATCACTGAACTGAACCTCAACCTTCCATCCATCTCATCATTTGAATACCTCGCCTTCTCCCTCCCCAACTCTATCACCGCTATCCTGATCTATCGTCCCCCAAAGCCCCACCCTCTTTCCTCACTGAATTGTCTGAACTCCTCATCATCGCATCCTCTCTCTCTGCCCGCCTCCTACTCACTGGTGACTTCAACATCCACATTGACTGCCCCAACGCCCCACTGACATCCGACTTCCTCTCTCTCCTGGACTGCTTCCATCTCACCCAACATATTGACTTCCCCACCCATACCAAAGGCCACACTCTGGACTTAGTCTGTTCCTCTCTCCTACCCATATCTAAGCCCCACCCCCTCCCCTTCCCACTCTCTGATCATCTCTGCATCCTTTTCTCCGCCCCCCTACCCTCGCCCCACAACCCCAAAAAACGCACCATCACCTACCGCAATATCAAGTCAGTCAACCCCCTCACGCTCTCCCAGCTCATATCCTCTGCTTTCCCCCCTGACTCCCCCCCCTCTTCCCCCGACGACTATGCTGTCATGCTCAACACCACCCTCTCCGACTCCCTTGACTCCCTAGCCCCCTGGAAAACCTGCTCCGTCTCATACATCAACCCTGCCCCCTGGTACACCCCTGAACTCCGCACCATGAAGCAGACTGGCCGCCAACTCGAACGACTCCTCAAAAGAACCCGCCTCACCGTCCACGCCGAAGCTTTCAAATTACACATCTCCTACCGTGACGCTCTCTAAGCCGCCAAATCTGCCCACCTCTCCACCCTCATCAACAGCTCCCACCGGAGCCCTCGCACCCTGTTCTCCACCGTCAACAAGCTGCTCCAGCCACCGGACATCACTCCACCCTCCTCCCCTGACCTCTGCAACTCTTTCCTCCTTGCCTTCAATGACAAAATTTCCAAAATCAACAGCTCCATGACTGCCGTCTCCATTAACTCCATCACCACCCCCACCCCTGCCCCCCCCCCCCCCCCTCTCCCTGACCACCCACCCTTCCCTCCCTTCACCACCTTCTCCTCTGTTAACTCCTCTCATATCATAGACCTCATCACCGCTTCCAAAACCACCACCTGCTCTCTCGACCCCCTCCCAACGACTCTAACCAAGGCTTGCCTCCCTGCTCTCATCCCCCATCTCACCACCCTCTTCAACCAGTCTTTATCCCTCGGCCATGTTCCTTCCATCTACAAACTGGCCTCCATCACCCCCATCCTCAAAAAACCCACCCTAGACTCCGCCAACCACTCCAACTACCGCCCCATCTCCAACCTGCCGTTCCTCTCAAAAACGCTGGAACGCATCGTCGCCGCCCAACTTCACACCCACCTCCAGTCAAACAACCTCTATGAACCCCTCCAATCTGGCTTCCGCCCACTTCACAGCACTGAAACAGCCCTGGTCAAAGTACTCAACGATCTCCTCACCTCTGCAGACTCCGGGGCCCTCAACATCCTGTTACTACTAGACCTCAGCACAGCCTTTGACACTATAAACCATTCCATCCTCCTACAAAGGCTGCGCCAACTGGGTGTTGAGGGCTCTGCACTCGACTGGCTCACATCCTACCTCACCAACAGGCAAGAGTTCATTTCCCTCTCCGGTCACTCATCTACCCTCTCCCCAGTAACGCAGGGGGTCCCCCAGGGCTCAGTCCTCGGCCCCCTCCTCTTCATCTGCTACATCTTCCCCCTTGGTCACATCCTCCGCCAACTCAACCTGGACTTTCACTGCTACGCTGACGACACCCAGATATACCTCACCACCAAATCCACCCAAACCCTCCCCTCAGCCACATCGAAACCTGCATCTCTACAATAAAATCATGGCTCACTCTCAACTTCCTCAAACTGAACAGTGACAAAACAGAGCTCCTCCTCACTGGCACCAAATCCACTCTCAATAAAACTGGTCCCTTTTCACTCAGCATCGACACCTCGACCATCACCCCCTCTACCCTGGTACGCAATCTCGGTGTCATCATGGACCCCACCCTCTCCTTCACTCCCCATGTCAGCCAAATCGTCAAGACCTCATACTTCCACCTCCGCCGCATCGCCAAAATCCGACACTGCCTCACCCTCCCCGCTGCTGAATCCCTCATCCACGCCTTCATCTCCTCCCGCCTCGACTACTGCAACTCCCTCCTCACTGGCATCTCCTCCCATTCCCTCCATAGACTCCAAATGGTCCAAAACTCCGCTGCCCGCCTCCTCACCCACACCCGGTCCCGTGAACACATCACTCCCGTTCTCCGCTCTCTCCACTGGCTCCCCATCAAGCAGCGCATAAACTTTAAAATACTCCTCCTCACCTTCAAAGCTCTTCACCACCTTGCCCCCCCCTACCTGTCTGACCTCCTCATCCCCCACCGCCCCTCCCGAGCTCTCCGATCCTCCTCCTCTCTCACCCTGACTGCACCAACATCCCGACTCAAAACTTTTGGCGACAGAGCATTCTCCCGAACAGCACCCCGACTCTGGAACTCCCTCCCCCCCGTCCCACTCTCCCTCACTCACAACATTCAAATCCCGCCTAAAAACATACCTCTTCACCCAAGCCTATGACCTCCCCTACCCCTAGCCTCCTCTACCCCATTGCCTACTCTTCTACCCCCTATTACATCCCCATCTTTTTCTCTCTACTTCTTCTGTCTTGTTCATTTTATCTGTATATTAATGTGTATTGTACGTGTTGTCCCCCCCTGTCTGTAAATACCCCCCCTTTTTTTATTATGTTCAGCGTCTTTGGGTCACTGAAAAGCGCTATATAAATAAAAGTTATTATTAGGCCCGAGCGCCACAAGCTGGCGAGAGGCCTATTAATCTCGTAAGGCCGTGCGAAGCACGGCTGCGAAAGTGCGCACGTAGTGCGCACGAAATCGAGCGCGAAGCGCTCGCCCACTTCCAAACACTCACTAACGCACTCCTCCACTCATGCACGCCCCGTGCATACTAATTAGTTGTAGGAAAATGGAACATTACCGTTGTAAACGGGCGAAGCCCGTGCAAAAGTTCGCACTAAACGAGCACTTTACATTGGGATGACGACCGCGAAGCGGTCGTCATCCCCATATAAAGCACTCATTTGCGCTAAGTAGCTCACGAATACGTTCCCCATCTCTTGCATGTTCCGTGCATATAAGCATGTAATGCAAAAATTGAACATTATTACTGTATAGAGGGCCAAAAACACAAAGTGGGCGGAGCCCACTCAAAATTATCTAAAGTACCCGTCAGTGACCAGGGACCCACACCATGAGGTAGGAAAGCGCGAGCGCTTTCCGAAAATGTATAGTTTATGATATTTGAAAAATGGGAAACATTGTTTTCGCATCGGAATATTATTCTTTCTTTCTTTCTTTCTTCTTCTTCTTCTTCTTCTCGGGACCAACCCCCCTATTTTTCACCCAGTGAACATTGACGAAAAGTCACAAAAATTTGCACACCTCTAAAAATCGTGCCTCTCTACATTCTGGCTATTTCCCTTTTCTAAAATAAAAAAAATTGGCGCGTCAGCGCCCCCAAATGTACCAAAAATGCATTGAGAGATGGGAAATGACCCAAAAAAAATATGATCGTAGAATCATGAAATTTGGCGCAGAGGTAGATGGTGACAAGAGAAGTAAAAAATATTATTACGGCAATGCCGTCCGCCCAACCAAATGTCGGCCATATTGCTTCAAAAATGGCTAAACATGACTTCGGAGTTTTTCCAAACGTCGTACTTTTACGAACTCCTCCCAGGGCGTTGGCCCTAAAAAGCTGAAATTTGGTGAAAATGCTACTGAGGAGTGGGACATCAAAAGTTATCCAAATTACATTAATACCTCTCACGGTCTCTGTGCGGCGAAGCCGCAAACTGTAGCTAGAATTTCAGAAATCTCCCATATTTAAAATTTCTGCCGTTTGCGCGGATAAAGTCCGAATTGCGTCAAATTAGAATCAGTTGTTAAACTCTTTGCCCTAAACCTACTTGAAGTGAAATAAATTCATTTGGCGCCACAGCGCCCCCTACAGATTTTATATGGAGGTTAAATGTTTAGTTTTGCGAAATTATATGAAATTTGACACACAACTCAATTTTAGCATCCCCATCAAAAAAGTCAATGAGACCCATGTCATAATTGTTATGGCGTTGCCGTAACGATGACCGAAACCTCCCATGTTATTCCAATGGGGCCAGAACATGTTTACACTTTAGACTTTCACAAACTCCTCCCAGGGCGTCAGCCCTATTAACCTGAAATTTGGTGAGACTCATCTTCAGGACCATCAAAAGTTACCCACATTTTCATTCAAAGAGTCACGGTGTCTGTGCGGCAAAGCCGCACATTTTGCCAAGAATTCAAAATAAAATTGCTTTTTGATGGTAAAACAAAGGGGAGAAGATGTGACAGCGTCACAGATTCAGCAGTAGGCGTGATAAAAGGACAATTGGGGCGCGTTAGCGCCCCCTCCTCTTGCGGCGTGGCGGCGGTGTGGCGGCGGCGTGGCGAGGGCCGATCATTGCCGCTTGCGGCTATATTTATTATTATTATTATTATTCAAAGAGTCACGGTGTCTGTGCGCACATTTTGCCAAGAATTCAAAATAAAATTGCTTTTTGATGGTAAAACAAAGGGGAGAAGATGTGACAGCTTCACAGATTCAGCAGTAGGCGTAATAAAAAGACAATTGGGGCGCGTTAGCGCCCCCCTCCTCTTGCGGCGTGGCGGCGTGGCGAGGGCCGATCATTGCCGCTTGCGGCTATATTTTTTCTTGTTCTTCTTCAGCGTTTTGAACTCTAATTTGACCCCCTGAACATGCTCAAAAACTCACCAAACTTTGCCCAAAATTCAGAATCGGCGGAAATTTTTTTTTTTTCTGGGCCATTTTTTTTTTCGTTAAAAAATGGCGCGACAGCGCCACCGACAAAAGTCAAAATACATTGCGCCTATGGGAGACGCCCCGAGGTCAACTTTGGCGTAAAGCTACGAAATTCGGGACACGCATTCCTCTCGTGAGGACAAAAAAAAAAAATATTATTGTGGCCACGCCCCCAGACTTAGCCTATGGCCGCCATCTTCCTTTGAAAATGAAAACACGCTGTGTTAGCCATTTTGTTCACGTCAAACTTTGATGAACTCCTCCTAGGGCGTTTTGCCCACCGACTTCAAAATCGGCGTACGTCCTCTGGACAAGTGGGGCATCTAAAGTTATCCAATTTTTTGAGATACCTTTTACGGTCTGTGTGCGGCGCAGCCACAAAGTTGGACAACTTATTTTGGAATATTGCAGCTCTAAAAATTGCTCCCATTTGATCAAAACCAGTCCGATTATGACCAAATTTGAATCAGTTGTTAAACTTTCTAGTTTGGACCAGTTTAGGCTGACAAAATTGAAATGGCCGCGATAGCGCCCCCTACAGAGTGACCTTTAAATTAACATTGAAGGTCAAAAATTTGTTTTACCAAAATTGTCTAAACTTTACCCAAAATTCTATTTTGCCGTCCCGATCACAAAAGCAAATCACAAAAATGCCTACATTTTTACGGCGTAGTCGTAGCGATGACAGAAAGCTCCCATGTTATCCCTATGGGAAAATCGCTAAATCTCTCCAATATCCACATTTTTCTGTTTCACACTTTAACGAACTCCTCCTAGGGCGTTTTGCCCACCGACCTCAAAATCGGTGTACATCCTCTAGACAAGTGGGGCATCTAAATTTATCCAAAGTTTAAGGATAACTTTTACGGTCTCTGTGCGACGGAGCCGTAAACGTTTCCCTGATTTCTGACTATTTGGCCTTCGGAGTGGCCTATAAACAATAGAGTTTTTCCAAATGACATGATATTTCGCACAAAATTCTCATTTGCCATCCTGATCATAAAAGTATGAGAGCCAAAGTCATATTTTGTACGGCGTAACCGTAGCGATGACAGAAACATCCCATGTTATCCTTATGGGAAAATCGCAAAATCGCTCAAATCACCACATTTGTACGCTTCACACTTTAACAAACTCCTCCTAGGCCGATAGCCCGATCAAGTTCATATTTGGGGGAAATTATCTACACAAGTGGGGCATCAAAAGTTATCCATCTTTTGATTCTAAGTCCTACGGTCTCTGTGCGGTGGAGCCGCAAATATACTGTCACAAATGGGAAAAACACCAAATCCTTCAAATGTTCACATTTACGCTTCACACTTTAACGAACTCCTCCATGGGCAATAGCCAGATCAAGCTCATATTTGGAGAAAATCATCTACACAAGGGGGGCATCAAAACTTATCCATATTTTGATTCTAAGTGCTACGGTCTCTGTGCGGCGGAGCCACAAATATATGTCACAAATGGGAAAACCGCAAAATCTCTAAAATTACCATTTTTATGCTTCACACTTTAACAAACTCCTCCTAGGGCGATAGCCCGATCAAGTTCATATTTGGGGAGAATCATCTACACAAGCGGGGCATCAAAAGCTATCCATATTTTGATTCTAAGTGCTACGGTCTCTGTTTGGTGGAGCCACAAATATACTGTCACAAATGGGAAAAACGCCAAATCCTTGAAATGTTCACATTTACGCTTCACACTGAAACAAACTCCTCCGTGGGCCATAGCCCGATCAAGCTTAACTTTGGGAAGTATAATCTACACAAGCGGGGCATCAAAATGTATCCATAATTTTATTCTAAGTCTTACGGACTCTGTGCGGCTTTTCCTAGAATTTGGACTATTTGGCTTTCAGAGTGGCCAATAGAGTTTTTCCAAATCACATGACATTTTGCACACAATTCTAATTTGGCATCCAGATCATAAAAGTATGGCAGCCAAAGTCATATTTTGTACAGCGTAGCCGTAGCGATGACAGAAACATCCCATGTTATCCTTATGGGAAAACTGCAACATCTCTAAAATTACCAAATTTTTACGCTTCACAATAGCCCGATCAAGCTTCACTTTGGGGAAGATCATCTACACGGGTGGGGCATCAAAAGTTATCCAAATTGTATGTACAAGTGCTACAATGTCTGTGTGGCGGGGCCGCAAATATACAGTCACAAATGGGAAAAAACCTGACATTTTCACATTTACGCCTCACACTTTAACAAACTCCTCCTTGGGCGTTTGCCCGACCAATCTAAAATTTGGTGAGAATCATTTTACACTCCATCAAAAGTTATCACAATTATTATATGTCTAACGATGTATGTGAGGAAAAGCCGCAAACTTAAGTTTTTTTTTTCCAAAAGACATGACATTTTGCACAAAATTCAGAAACCATCTCTTCATCCACTGCAACAGATGTGTTGCTGCCAACCTTTGACAGACAGACAGATAAAGTAATGACAGCAACTCTAAAACCTACTGTTCATTCATCCAGCTCACTTTTGCTGAAAATTCACTAAATGGGTCAATCTTTTTTTCCAGGAGCACGAGTCTTGAGAACTAAAGACTTAACTGGGCAAAATGATGACCAACTTGTGTTAGGGAAATAGAATGCTGTAGCTTTCTTGTCTATGTCCAAAGAGCGGGAAAATTGTGTTTTTCCTGGCCAAGTGACAGTAAGGTGATTTCACATTTATTATCCAAACCAGTGCAGTTGTCCTGCATCTTCAGCATCAGGAACCAAACACATGAGCTGTGAGGGTCAGGGAAAACAACAAATGCATTCAAGATTGTGTTTTGCTTGAGAAATGTCTTGTCATTTGTGCACAAATGTATAGAAAAACAGAAGGTAACTCGCTTCGTCCACTTTTACCCAATAACTTAAAATGAGGAGTAAGCTACATAATGCACAAGTTTTCCTTTTTCCAACTTCAATCTGGTAAGATCAGGATAAGAGGCTTTCACAATGTGAATGACTTCACCTTTTGTAGTTGAATTGGATAGTAAAGGACCAAAGTTTAATTAGACTTTTAGTTCAACTTCTTTTACTGGTAGTAATATATATTATAGTAGTATATACACATTTGTAACTCTAACAATATGTTACATTGGCACTGAAAGAAAAGGAGACAAAGAACTTGATATTGGCCTTTTATTAACAACTTGATGCATAGTGGTAATATAAATCAATACATTGATATTTTGAAAAAAATACATTGTTGGGAAGGTTAAAGAAAAGGAAAACAAATGGGCAATGTTTCTTAAGTATTCTATGTACTTATAGAATACTAATTACTGCAATTGACAGTTGTTGGCTGTTGTAGATGGTGAGTCTGCAGGTCTGTGTGTCCTGAAAAAGGAGGAAAAGGGGTAGTTAGAAAAATAAATACTTTGGAAAAGTCATTACATTAGTTATAGTTTGATGATCTGATCTTAGTCTGCCTTCTCCCCCTTGACCTGTCCGGCATGGTTGAACCTGCCAGGGGTGTAGACCCCTGCCGGCCTAGCTCTTGGGATCATGAAAGGACACAAGCCCATCCACCACGGCAAGGTGTCAGACCACGGATGGGCCCCCCTAAACCACCCACCCACCACCCCCTAAAACCCACCACACCCTAAAACCCACCACACAGTTTAAAGAGTTAGAGAGAGAGAGAGAGAGAAAGAGAGTGTAAGAGAGAGATAGCGCGCGCGTGCACGCGCACACGCACGCAGAGGGTCATACACACACACACACACACACACACAGAGGGTCACACACACACACACAGAGGGTCACTCACACACACACACACACACACACAGAGGGTCACACACACACACACACACAGAGGGTCACACACACACACACAGAGGGTCACACACACACACACAGGGTCACACACACACAGGGTCACACACACACACACAGAAGGTCACACACACAGACGGTCACACACACACACACACAAACAGACGGTCACACACACACACACACAGGGTCACACACACACACACACACACACACACACACAGAGGGTCACACACACACACACAGAGGGTCACACACACACACACACACAGAGGGTCACACACACACACAGAGGGTCACACACACACACAGAGGGTCACACACACAGACGGTCACACACACACACACAGAGGGTCACTCACACACACACACACACACACACACACAGAGGGTCACACACACACACACACACAGAGGGTCACACACACACACACAGAGGGTCACACACACACACACAGGGTCACACACACACAGGGTCACACACACACACACAGAAGGTCACACACACAGACGGTCACACACACACACACACAAACAGACGGTCACACACACACACACACACACAGAGGGTCTCACACACACACACACACACACACACAGGGTCACACACACACACACGGTCACACACAGAGGGTTGGTCACACAGACACTCACACACACAGAGGGTCACACAGAGGGTCACACAGAGGGTCACACACACACACAGAGACAGACACACACACACACACACACACACACACACACACAGAGAGGGTCACACACACACACACACAGAGAGGGTCACACACACACACAGAGGGTCACACACACACACACACAGAGGGTCACACACACACACACACACACACACAGGGTCACACACACACACACACACACACACACACACACACACACACATACAGAGGGTCACACACACACACACACACACACACACACACACACACACACAGAGGGTCACACACACACACACACACACACACTCACACAGAGGGTCACACACACACACAGAGACAGACACACACACACACACACACACCCCACCCCTCCCGCAACCGGAACGGAGACATTGAGGCAGACAGACATTTAGGCCGCAAAATTAATTCTCATGATTCATAAAACATTTCCAAACTACATTTAACATACAACAAGCTTTGCAAAATGTATTTCATCAATGCTCACTTTACAAAAACTTTAAAAAGTTACTTTAAAAAAGTTATTCACATTACTGGACAATAAAAGCAACACTAATAACAATCTCCAATAATTAAGAGAACCCACATACAACTATGAGCAATGTGATGAGTTGTGAAAAAGCAACAACTGCCCATTTCATTTAGAAATGTATCCATCATCTAATTGAAGCGCTTTACGCGTTTAAACTCTTAAAAGAGCACACTATCCCTTCATGGTCGCTAAAATGTTGGCACCACTACAGAGTCCAAGTCATACTCTGTAGATTTGAGATACAAATGATCAATTAATGTCCCCCTCTCAGTTGTGGGGGATTTGACATATTGAACATAACCTCTTTCCATCATAAAATTGCAGAGACTTGAAGATTTCAATATGTCATCATTAAAGTCCCCCAACACTGCCACAGTTGCACAATGTGACTCAAGCCAATTCAATAATCTATTTAAATTATACTTAAAGAGAGACATGGGGTACGACGGTGGGCGATAAAACACTGCAACTATAATTTTGTGCTCTGCAAAATAATTGGCTAAACATTCTAAACTAAAGTCTTGTACTGCGACTTCATAGTTAAGGTTTCCTTCACAGTACATGCCAACTCCACCGTGCTGTTGGCCCAGTAAACGAGTCAGAGCCAGATGACCACTGCTCTGGTAGGATAAACTACGGGGACGACTGTGGAAGTTATATCCTTCAATGTGACTGGTTTGAAAAAAAGATGAATCTACAGTTAACCATGTCTCTACCACAGCAATACAGTTAGGCCGCCAATGCTGTGTGCATAAAGCCAAATCTGACACATGTCGAGCCAAACCATGGACATTCATGAAAAAGAATGTCAGAACATGTGCCTCCAAGTGCCAGGGCATACTTTGGACCACGAAGAGAGGCATGCTCTCAAGGGCCGCTCTGATGCCATTGTTGCAAGCATCTTCTTTAAAGTCTTGAATTATCAGACCCTCTAAACTCCTAACACGACTAAGGGCCACATACGCCTGACCCGCCGTAAATACTTTCTTAAGAGATACTACGGCTCTATCGACGGTTACACCTTGTACTTTATGTACTGTACACGCCCACGCGAGTTTTAGAGGAAACTGCCGCCGCTTTTCGCCTCTCTCATTGGCATGTTCCTCCTCTGGTTCTATGCGGGTAGAACCAGTCAGGTCTGCAGGGGTACGTGTTTGCCTCCTTCTCTGCGCACCTACACCATCGTTGTCAAATTTAACATATATTGCTAAAGGAGGCTGCTTTTCCTGTGGATTTTCAACTATATGTGTAACAAAGCCACATGCCCCATTTACTAGACCGTCGGCTAAATCTACATTTTTACACAGCATAACGCGTGCATTTACCCCCAGGATTAAAGTCTCCTCCAAACTGGCTTGTTTGGACTTATGGAGATGTCCCTTCAGTTGTTTTAATTTCCCTGTCTTTTTGTCATAACCAAAATCTTGCGCACTGATTGTCACTGTATCCTCGCATACTCTATTTAATACTTTGATATTATAATTTGACACAAACTCGTTTTTGGTGGAAATGTGCAACACATCAGGATCTTCGCCAGTTTCAAGACTTTGTAATAAAGCTCGATCGTCATCAAGCATGGGTGTTCCTCTTGAGCGCACTCTTAGCCAGTTTAGTAGCTCTGCAAAAGTTTTATCGCTTTGTCGTACAACTGTTGTTAACGCCGCAATTCTGAATAAATCTGCAAAGAAATTCACGCCTACGTCTTCCTTGTACAGAGGATGACCCATGACTGGTGGCAATTGATAGAAATCCCCAACAACTATGATGGACACATTTCCAAATGGAGAAAAGTCACCTGATTGTTTCATTTGACGCAACCGACCGTGAATGTACGTAAATATCTTTTTGTCAACCATAGATATTTCATCAATTATTACAATTTGTAGATCAACGTATTTAGCGCGCAATGTATTGAGCTTTTCCTCCCCCAGCGGCGTGTAGGGGAGGGAAATACTTGTACCGATACTAAATGTTGAATGGATAGTAGCCGCATGTAAATCATATGCCGCTATCCCTGTCGGAGCCGTTAATAAAACGCTGACATTATCAGGACTATGGCATGTAGGAGCCAATAACCGAGACGCCTCATATTGAATCGCTCTAATCAGGTGACTTTTCCCAGTGCCTGCTCCACCCGTAATAAAAACGTGTAATGGGTCAGGGTTCTTGCCAGCAACTTTCTCTAAGCAAAATTGCCGTATTTTGTAAAAAATAGACAGCTGTTGCTCGTTCAGAGTTCTCACAAGTGAAAGACCCTCTTTACGACTCATGACATTTGCTTTCTCCACGTGACCAATTTGCTGATTGCTCACGGCCAAGTCGGGAATGGGCTCTTGCTCATGCTCAGAGTTAACTCCCTGCATCTTCTCTCTGTTCTCCTCCTTTGACTCCAACCTCTCAACTTCCTGCTCTGGGCAGAGCAAGCCCCATGCATCCTCTAAGACGTCATCACCGTCCATCTGCTCCTGGACCTCCTCCAGGTCCTCAGTCGCAAGTTCAAAGCAACGCCTATTTGAATCAACAATGGATTTAACTGTATGTAGGGACCCATCACTCAAACGAACTTCTCCGTTTTTATAAAATTCCTCAAACGTATCATACGGAGGCGGCTTAAGGTCAGCCTCAATGCGATATGGCAGGAATAACTGAAGGATACTTTGATGAAATAACTCTGTAACTTTAGTCTCAGAAAACCGCGCATAACGGAGGACAGCAGGCTTGGTCCGTGTTCTCTTAGTAATTGCACCCAAACCATTTTGTAACATAATTGGCTTTTTACATTTGTCAGATGGACAAAGTAAGCGATATTCGGATACCAATGTCGCAATGCACATGTCATTAAATGTCGCGTTATGTGGTCTACCCAAGTAACGATCAATAGTGTTTCTCATCCAAATATCGTCCGGCCTTTCCTCATCTATTTCACTTATGGGTCTGCTCATGCGAACTATATTATTGCCTGTTGGAATGAATTCAACCTTGCGTGAAAACTCTTTAAGATGCATCCCTGGTATTACACAATAGACAGCTTCCTGCGCAGAGACATCTCGATTATGAAGATAAACGCTGCCTAATTTTTTAAATGCCTCTTTTGCACTAAGATTACCTTTGGAAGCTTCTTTTTGCGCACAACTTAAGAGCAAACCCATTTCTCTTTCTGACTTGGAAATATATGAAATAATGTACACGACACAAGCCCACGCATCTACAACAAACTGGATATCCATGTTGGCATTCCAGCAAATTAATAACTTCTCGTTGTAGTTATTAATCCAGACTTCGTCGAGTTCCCTGGCCAAAACTATGTGTGTGTGTCCGCCTACAACACTGTAGACTTGTTCAAAAGTGAACTGCGATAACCCCAAGGACGCAAACAAATCCTGAGCACTAAGAGACAGGTTATTTTCATCAAGAGTAGCCTTCTTAAGCGCAGTCATAATAACTTCAGCTTGTTCCCTTGTAACAAGTGGGACAGATTCAGGGTCCAGCTGTTTAATAAACGTACGCGTCGATATCGGGCGGGGAAAATTAAAACGGCACACCTTTTTACCTTTCCTACATGTTTTGGAGTGACGTTTGGAATGCTGCTGCACCGAAGTAACTTTTTCCAATACATTTGAGTCTGAGGGTCGTTTACACGTGACATATTGATCCACAAAGTTCAGGACCTCCTCGTCAGTGTTGACACCAAGTTTAGGGGAGTTCTCTACCCAAAAGAGGGCGTGGCAATGTGGGCTACCTCTCTGCTGGAATTCTACACGATAGAAATAATCTATGATTTTACCGATGGGCTGAGCTGGTGCCAAAATAACTTTACGCAAAAATCGGCGCCAACGGGAGTCAAACATGCGAGCCGCGGTTACAGGATGACGACGCAAAAGGTCACATCTCTCTGCCCAGTCCAAATCTGCAACCCTCCGGGTACTACCTTCCTGCTTTAAGAGTGTTTTCAGTAGGCTTGGCCACCGGAGATCTGCAGAACTAAATGAACAAAACCACGTCGGAATACCGAGCTGACGAATGCTTGCAAACACATTTTTTTGTGCCAATTGCCAGAAGGGCGGTGTTCCTCTTATAGCCGTCATAAATCGATAACCATTATCAAACTGTAGTAAATCTTGTAAAGTTCCTTCACCTGCAGCAGCATTACCAGAACCGGAATGTCCCTTCCGCAAAGCTATGGACACTTTTGACACAACCTGCTCAACTTCCAACATGTTTAATGCCAAAAAGAGAAACTTAAAATTAAAACTTAAAATTTTCTGCAAATCTGCCATCCACATGCATTAGTCGGTTAACAAAATATCGGCACAAGGTCAAACGTGTTTTCCGAGGGGTATGAAACGTATTGCGTCCAAAGGGAAACTCTTTTGGAAAGCATTTAGCTTCATTTTCTTTATCCTTTAACAAACTTACCGGGCTGTTACCCTCAGCCGGAGCTAAATTTAAAACACCTTCAAAATAGTGGTCAAGAGCCTCCTGCCCTATATCAGCAGGCATGAAGAATGTGTCCTGGTACATGCAATGCCGCTGTCGATTATGGAGAAGCTCATCATCCAATTCGGCTTGCTCCTGCTCCACCTGATTTGCCATTAAATCCATGTCCGCTCGCGTACCCATAGCCGCTACATTAACGTCCGCTCCCGTATCCATAGCCGTTACATTAACGTCCACTCCCGTATCCATAGCCGTTACATTAACGTCCACTCCCGTATCCATAGCCGTTACATTAACGTCCACTCCCGTATCCTCAGCCGCTACGTTAACGTCCGCTCCCGTATCCATAGCCGTTACATTAACGTCCGCTCCCGTATCCATAGCCGTTACATTAACGTCCGCTCCCGTATCCATAGCCGTTACATTAACGTCCACTCCCGTATCCATAGCCGTTACATTAACGTCCACTCCCGTATCCTCAGCCGCTACGTTAACGTTCACTCCCGTATCCATAGCTTCATGTTCTTCCCTCTCAAACTCATTAACCCACTCCTCATTAAAATCAATGTCTATATAATATTGATTGTTTCTTTTAAGAAACTCAATGGCCCTCCGCACACGCTCTGTATCCACATACTGATACTCGTAATGTCCTTTATAAGAAAGTTTGCGCTTAAGTTTTACCGGTAACAAACAACCGTCCATATTGCTACGCGGCAAGAGCTTTACGGTCTCAGTAATTCGGGAGGGGACACATGTCGAAGGACCATGCGCTCCTCGTTGACCCCCCTTTGGCAAGGCTAGAACTTGCATAAAATTTATATTAAGTGCCACTATATGCTGTTCAACGGTGTTCAAGCACGCAAGTTCGGGTGGAATGTCATCCAATTGTAAATTATTGACTGAACTTTCAGCTGGCATTTCACCTTTACAGAGTTTGGAGTTACATGTGTAGCAGATCCATAAACTACCTCTGCAATCCAAGAGGGGGCATGGAGTTGGACACTTTTTGTCGCATGTATGTAAATAAGCCTCTGAGATACAGGCATCAGCTATAGCAGCACATTTAGGTTTAGCCATAAAGTCTTCCTTTTTACAAGGTAAGACCTGGTTCTTAAATAAGAGTTTTAAACACACACAACAAACATATTCTGGACCATCTTCAACTTCCTTTATGAATTGTTCCATGACAAAAGTGAAGTTTTCCAGTTTTTGTTTCAATTGTTTTTTACTTTTTGTGTATGCTTCTCGAGTTTTATTTTTAAATTGCTCATTATGGCGGTATTTTTGTTCAACAAGTGCTTTAACTTTTTGTTTATGAAGGGGATTGGTCTTGTACTTTTGTTTACTGGCTGCTTTGACATTTTGTTTGTGTTGTACATTAGCTTTATATTTGTTAATGCTGGCAGCTTTAAGTTTGTTTTGAAATTGTAAATTAGCTTTATATTTGTTAATGCTGGCAGCTTTAAGTTTGCATTGATATTGTGAATCAATTCTGTATTTATTTTTAAATGTTGCTTTAACTTTTTCTCGATAATGCATATTGGTTATATATTTCTGCATAGTTGCAGTCTTTATTTTATTTCTATAGTCTATATTCACATTATATTTATGTTTCTTTGCAGCCTTTACCCTTCTCTATACTCTACATCAAGTTTGTATCGTACCAAACAACGTTGTTTAACTTGTTCCCGTTGTTGTATATATTTTTGCTTTACTGTCTGTTTGATCACATCATGATGTTTGTTGTATGTGTTTTTCTGACTCTTTTTCTTTTTCTTTAGCATGTACTTTGATAACGCAGTTTTTTTGATTGTACTTTTGTCATCATTATCTGTTGGATTAACTAGTGATTGGGCATCTAAATTTTTAGATCGAATATGGTAGCCTTTCAATGGTAATGCAGAGATTTGGCAGCATTCATAACAACTGTGAGTAATAGGTTGTTTGACGCAAGTTACAGTTTCATAATGATTATTAATATTTTCCAGGTAAATGCCTTTGGTTGACAAAGGCTCAGTAGTACAACTGTATTTTAGCCAGTGTCCGTTATATAAAGTATAGACATTTACGCCTAAATAATCCACGGCGGCATGGATTTCAAGTTCTGTGGCCCATGTGCCAACCAGACGCATTTTTGTCGCACTGATATATTGTTCAACAGACAAGTGGCCTTCGCGCAAAAGGGTTCTGTATTTTTGAGCGTCATTTTGGAGCTGTTTAACAATCGCAAGTCTAATTTTCCGATGATATTTTTGCGTGCCACTAATTGCCTGCGAAACAGCGCGAAAGAAACAATTACCATCCGCAACAATTTTGTCTTTTTGACACGGCGTTCCCAGTGGCCCTATAGTTTCAGGATCTGCTACACCAAACTTCAGAAACTCTGCCTTTAGGAGTTTGCAAAAATCTTTGCAAACACCTTCACCAATAGGATTGAAGAACAGGGCATTGTCTTGAACACCAGTGCACAGCACATCAAAATCACCGTCTGTGTCTTTCGTAGTTTTAAATGCATCTTGGGGTACAAAAGAAACTTCTGCAGACTTTTTACGCTTTAAACCCTGGCTGGTGGTTGGGGTTACAGAAGGAGAAACTTCTGAAGGCTTTCTGCGCTTTAAACCCCTACGGCTGGTGGTTGAGGTTACAGAAGAAGAATCTTCTGCGGGCTCTTCACCCTTTAAATCCATCAGACTAGCGGTTGGGGGAACAGATGGAGAAACGTCTGCTGGCTCTTTGGTTGTGGTTACAGAGGTTGACACTTCTGCAGGCTCTCTGCGCTTTAAACCACTCAGACTATTTGGACTTGCAGGAGACACTTTACGCTTCAAACCCCTCCGACTGGTGGTTGGGGTAACAGAAGGAGTAACTTCTGCGGGCACTCTGCTCTTTGAACCCCTCACACTAGTGGATGGGGTAACAGAAGGAGTAACTTCTGCGGGCTCCCTCTCTGAACCCCTCACACTAGTGGATGGGGTAACAGAAGGAGTAACTTCTGCAGGCGCTCTGCTCTTTAAACCCTTCACACTAGTAGATGGGGTAACAGAAGGAGTAACTCCTGGGGGAGCTCTGCTCTTTGAACCCCTCGCACTAGTGGATGGGGTAACAGAAGGAGTAACTCCTGGGGGAGCTCTGCTCTTTGAACCCCTCATACTAGTAGATGGGGTAACAGAAGGAGTAACTCCCGGGGGCGCTCTACTCTTTAAACCCTTCACACTAGTGGATGGGGTAAAAGAAGGAGTAACTTCTGCGGGCGCTCTGCTCTTTAAACCCTTCACACTAGTGGATGGGGTAACAGAAGGAGTAACTTCTGTGGGCGCTCTGCTCTGTAAACCCCTCGCACTAGTAGATGGGGTAACAGAAGGAGTAACTCCTGGGGGAGCTCTGCTCTTTGAACCCCTCATACTAGTGGATGGGGTAACAGAAGGAGTAACTCCTGGGGGAGCTCTGCTCTTTGAACCCCTCATACTAGTGGATGGGGTAACAGAAGGAGTAACTCCTGGGGGAGCTCTGCTCTTTAAACCCCTTACACCATCGGCAACAACAACATTCACGCCAGTAATCTCAAATGGTTTTGAAACGTCTTCATAACCGCCAGCCAAAGCACTAAAATGACTGGACACAGCATCAATGCTTTTAAAATACACAACCACGCTCTTACCATCATAGTGTACCAAACCATCAGCACCGCGCGAATGTGAGTCGACCACTGCATATCGAACATTTTGTTTAATAACTGCGCAAGTGGTACCACCGAGCGTGAAAAGACATGTGTCATACAACGCAAACACCTGTTCTAAACCACAATCTAAGGTCACGCACAAGCCCATATCAATCATGTCGCTCTTTTCAACGTTTACATCCCCGGCAAGTGAATCACTGAAAGCAAATCTGAAACAACGACCATCTACAACCCACTCAGTTGGCAACTCCGAAACAAGTAGCAAGCCTTTAGTAAATCCACCTAGACGACGCTTCTTGTACAGTTCATCCCCGAGTTTCAAAACCCTGTCTAAATGCCTCTGTTCCCATGAAAACACACTGGACACTGTGTGCTTGGCTAAAGCCACCAGTGAAATCGCCATACACTGTAGACCGGCATAAAGGAACCGGCGATCATTCTGATTAAAGCTACCCCTAACCGCAGGAGGTAAAACATCAAGCTGGGACTTAGCTTTGTTGTCAGCTGGTGGGATGCTGTGTAGGGAAGGCTGACTGGTCACAGGAGGGCTGAGGCAAGGAGAAGGTTGTCTGCCGTATGTGGTCTTGGGAGGGCGGTGTGGAGAAGGCTGGGTTACTGGTGGGGGGCTGGTCTTCTTGAGAAGGACAACAACATTAGCGTCTTCAAATTACACAGATTGTCTATTCAGTCTTACTGCAATACAAAAGGTTTTGTTTCTGCTGCCTTAATATTTAAATAAATTAAACAATTAAGTTTGGACTTAAGTTGCAAAATCGACAAATTTGAATGACTATGGACCAAATGGGACTCATATCATGAATAATATGAGGCGAAAAGGTCTTTAGTCATCTTTTATTTTTGATTTCATATCTTATTTATTTCAGGGACAGTGCATACTAATAAACATATGCCAGAATTAGCCAACATTCTATTTTTCATATGTAATCAGCCTAAAAACAGGGAATAAAGAAATACAATAAAGCAATGACTTTCTGTTTGAGCAAAACAGGACCAAAGTTATAAAATAAAAACAAAAAATAAAAAGTATAATTAAGAATACACTAGCAATTAAGTATAAATAAACCATATTAACTCAACTGGTCTGTCAACATCCCTGGGGTCTCCTCCACATCTCCCACCTGTAGCCACAAACAACAAAAATGTATTACATTACATTCCGTACAAACTTCATTAAAAAACAAGAATAAAAAACAAACCTTGTCCTCCAGCAAAGCGTCCATCAAGACCACACTAGTGGGGGACGTCCCTGGTGTCACGTCTTCCACAACTGCCACCGCCTAGAAACAATTTAACATTATGAATAGGTAACAAACCATAAAACATTATGAAGCTCTTTAAACCCACACAAACCTGGTCCTCCTCCATCTCTGATGAGGAGCTGGCAGGTGAGCCGGGTCTCACCTCCAGAGCAGGTGCTGCCTCAGTCTGTGTAAAGAAAAGTTGCTTTTAGTCAACGTGTTTTCTAATCATTAACAGGGCAAATTAGGGATGTGCAATATTGGAAGAATCTAATTGCGACATTTTGGATAAGAATTTAATTAGATTCATGATTTGTTTCATTTAAGTTTCAACAATAGGATTGGGTTAATAGTTCACACTTAAACTTAAAGACTGAAATACGCTGATGAGCTGATAATCTATTAGACTCACACATCTAAACCATTGTTTGGCAGAATAATACAAATACCAAAAACTGTAGTCTTTGTGAGTTGCTAATTAGGTCCATTTAAATTGTGATTACAATTAGATTGAGGTTAATTTGGCGTCGCTAAAACAGTCTAAATGAGAACGGAATCAGGACTTGAGCCGTGCAGAGACTGGAAAAAAGCAGCACTAAAGCAGTTTTATACAAATACTAAACAACGTCTAAACCAGAACTAAAGTAAGTCAAAAGCTGAACTGAAGCAGGACTAAAAAAACAGTTCTATACCAATACTTAAAGTTTGAAGCAGAATTAAATCACAACTAAAGTCTATAGCTGGTTTAAAGTAAGGCTACAAAAGGACTAAGCAGGACTACACGGCATGGGAAAAATATGCAAGTCCAAATTTTCTTACAAGAATTACAATTAGATTTATGATAAATCTAATCTATGTTTTAACAATAACATTCTGTTAAAAGTTTACATTTAAGTCTAGAATGTAAAGTCTGAGTGTAAAGTCTCACCTGCCGCTGGGAGCGACGCCGCTTTGAGGCAGCAGGTTTGAGCAGCAGGTTTGATCCTCCTCCATCCAAGATGTGGAGGTGACGGGTGTTTGGCCTTTCACCACGTCTGCATAGGAGGGGCTGGCAGGTGAGCGACCTCTCACCTCCAAAACCGCCTACAGAATCACACACACATACACATAAGGAGTGAGTGGCATCTTGACATCTAAATATGAGCACATTGACACTGACCTGGCCCCCCTCTGATGCGGGTGAGGTGCTGGAAGGTGAGCCGTGTCTCACCTCCAGACGGGGAAAGGAGCGTGAACGTGAGCGGCGGTCCCTCACTTCCACAACAGGCTACAAAACACAAAACATAAGTGAGTTGTTATAAATGTCAGACATTAAATAAATGCGTTCATGCCACACACACCGTCTGCTCCTCTGTCCCCGATGTAATGGGAGGTGAGCGGGATCTCACCTCCAAACCAGGTGCTGCCTCAATCTTTGTTATAAAAAGTTGCCATTAGTCATAAAAAAAAAAAAAAAAATACAGGGCAAAAAACTGTACAAAAGGCTCACCTGACGCTGGGAGCGACGTTGCTTTGAGGCAGGTTTTAATGTCTCTCGCGAGACATCCTCCTCCATCCCGGATGTGGAGCTGGCAGGTGCGTGGCGTTTCCCTGCCATCCAAGATGTGGAGGTGACGGGTGTTTGGCCTTTCACCACGTCTGCATAGGAGGGGCGGGCAGGTGAGCGACCTCTCACCTCCAAAACCGCCTACAGAATCACACACACACAGAATGAGTGAGTGGCATCTTTTGACATGTAAATATGAGCACATTGACACTGACCTGGCCCCCCTCAGATGCGGATGAGGGATGCGGATGAGGTGCTGGAAGGTGAGCGGGGTCTCACTCCCAGACGGGGAAAGGAGCGTGAACGTGAGCGGCGGTCCCTCACTTCCACAACAGGCTACAAAACAAAAAACAAGTGAGTTATTACAAGTGTCAGACATTAAATAAATGCGTTCATGCTACACCCACCGTCTGCTCCTCTGTCCCCGATGTAATGGGAGGTGAGCAGGAGGGAATCACCTCCTCAGCCGTTGCCTCGACCGCTCCCCTGGGCTGGCACTTCCGGGCAACAGCTTTACGACGTCTCGCGTGAGACGTCTTTTTAAAAAGGAAAATGGTAACTTCGTTAAACATTTGCTACATCAAAGCACAAAATTATTATACACAACTCGACAGGAATTACCTTTTTTCCCTTTGGAAACGAGCGACTTGACTTCACAAAGCCAAGGCGAGATGGAACAATCTTGTTCATCTCCATCAAGATAGAGGGGTTGAACATTGTGGGCGAGAGGGGGATGGAGAAGACGCTCTCCACCTGTGGACATTAAGCAAATGTTTTAGCCCACAATATTAACACCAAGAATGCCACTCACATAAAGTCCTTATCCAAACTCACCTCGTTTTGAACCAGCCGAGCCCGGGGTCCCACAGGAGAGGTCTGCAGGGCCCTTGGCCGGTTCTTCTGTAACAGACAGAAAATCAAACCGTATTCAGAGATATAATAAGTCTGTTAATGATTTTTTTTATTCATCAGGAAGAAGTGAATCAGTCCCTCCACTCACAATCAAAGCTCTTTACATACAATACAATACAGGGTCATGGCCAATACACAGAACATTTTTGTCAACCAGGCCTCGTCAGTGAGGTAACATTGCACAAAGTGTCAAAATGTTTTGTTAGCTGACCAAAACAAACGCACGTTGTCCAAGTGGCAGAGCAGTGACGTGTTGTGACTGTGCAGTTTCCTTAGTGACCAGTGGTGTGTGACCTGGAACTTGTACAGTAATGCCTGTACAAGTTCCTCTTTAATGCTTTTTTGTTTGTTATCAGCGAGAGAGAGGTTAAGAGACACACACACAGATACACACACAACTTTCTGCGCCGTTCAACCAGTGTAAAGTCATCAGGGGGTGGAAGTGGCACAGGAATGGGATCGGTGTGAGCAGGTGACTCCAGTTGTATGTAGCAGGCCTGCCACAACAACTTCACGAAGATCAACATCCCATGATTGTCACTCAGATGAATCTGAGAGAGAGAAAAAAAACAATAAGCATTCATTACAAATAAACAGAGCTAAGGTTAGACTTTAGGACGGATCAGAGAGCTTCAACTGGTCTTTGAAAAGGAAAACACCAGAGTTTGTACAAAATGTAAGATAGGCTTCTCGTTTAATTTTAAGATATGCTGAGGAACTAAAGTACCGCCAATGGATTGATAAAGCTGTGCAAAGAGTCAGAGATAAAATGACTACTCACACCATCCTTGCTCCACAGCTCTCGGCGATTCATTGGGAAGTGCTCAGTCACCGGGAAGTAGTGGGTTTCTTTGTAAACAAACATGTAATCACATTAGATTTCTGTGTTAAATATATTATTGGTATATAATAAAAGTGTGTGCAGATTCACACGTCTGCACCAAAGCTGCAGGTATGAAAATTAGATTATACTGTGAACATACCCAAGTCCACTGCAACACTTTGAAACTTTTGCCTCAGAAGTGTTTGGGGCTCCACAACCTGAGCGATACGAGTCGGGAAGTCCATGACCACAACCTGTGTCAGATATGAACATGTTAACATCCGGTGAAGTGAAATCAAATGAATAGATTGAAATATTATAATAAGAAACCCTCTTACCTTCTTAAACCGTGCACAGAGGTAGCTAAGGAGATGGGCAAACGCCTTGCCAGCCTCGGTGACGGTACCAAAAGCTCCCAAGTCATTGCACGGAGCGAGGAGACACACCAGATCAGGCTCTGTTAAATGAAGTTTGAAGTCAGTATAGTTAAGCAGACAAGCTAAACTAAATTCGGCTAACACTTCACCTATGCGCAGTTTAGTCTTCTGCAGCTGATCATAGAGATCCTGAGATGAACCTCCAGGTGTCGAACTGAAGCCAAAGTAAAGACATCCCTCTGGCATCTCAACGAACCTCTCCTCCCGGGGTGCGTTTTAGGCAAACCCAGAAGAAAACATCTTTTGAAATTTAAATTATAAGTATATTTATATTCTGTCCGCCTGTGCAATACATTTAATTCAAAAATCTGTAAACCAAGTAGTAAAATAACTGCGGCCTCAGTTTGAAACACGCACGCACACACGCACACACACTGCCAAAACTGAACCAGGTCTAAACCAGGACTTGGACTTGGACTTGAAAACTTGAATCGAGACTAAAACAGGGACTAAATCTGGGCTTGTTTGAACACATACACTGGCAAATTCAACATTTAAGCACAAAATTAACTCAGCTTTGTATTAAAAAAAAAAACTTACCTTCGAGTAGAAGACCGCACGGTGAGACACTTTTCTTCGAGGAAGAAAAGTACCGAAAATATGACCTTATTGGACAAATAGATGCTAACTATCCGATGAAAGTTGATCCAAAAGTCCAAATATGGAATAATTCTGTGAAGAAATGAAACTCAGTCCAGCCAGAAACAGGAGCGAGTGAGACAGGAGGAGCAGACGCGCGCTTCAAAAGAGGGCAGAGTCATCGTTTGAACATTTAGACCAATCAGTTTGAAAGATGCATTTGGTTGGACCAATCAGAGCACAGAGACATAATGTGTTAAGAAAAGCTAGGAAATATTTGAAAACATGGAGTTCTCATGAAAAGTGAACATGAAGCCGCCATTTTGGAAATGCTGTCCTCTTGTTGGCCACTATCTTGGCCGCCATCTTTCTACTGTAACAGATCAAGTGTTATTGTGCACAACAGTATGTAAAATGAAAAATGAATATACATTTTCTTCAAATTACAGGAAGTACTGCTGAGACCTAACACAAAACTGACAGTGTAAAGAATAATTTGGCAAAATAAATGTTTGTAAGTAATATTTATTGTCAAATCATTGCTGCTGTGTAAATTATAGAGTTTGTCTCCCTGCTTGGAATATAAGTGACAGTGGTGGATCCAGGGGGGGTGCGCGGGGTTGGGTGCCCCTGTTTTTAAGATAGAAATGTATGTATTTTTTCTGCGTGAAACCCATGCAATATTACTTTATTATATATATATATTTTTTTTTTTTTTTTTTTTTTTTTTTTTGTAAAAAACTATAAATCCCTACGTCCGTGAATGCGATATCCGGTCACGTGGTTTACGTTTACAACACGTTACGCGCACGCAGCGTCACTACAGCCAATCACAGTTTGCCGCGGCCGGTACAAAAAAATGGCATGAAGTTTGGCTAAACAGGTTGAGCAATGGGTTAGAATACAGTAGACCCAGTTATCACCTGCAGTGATTTCACTTTAAAATGGTCAAATCATTTATCAGTCATAAAGTAAGAGACTGTTAGAGTACACTCCAAGCACGGGGACATTTTACAAAGTCTGGCTGGTAGAGCATCTTCAGTTCAGGACTCGGAAGAGTGCAAAGGGTTTTTCATATTGGTTTTGTCATTGGGTTTGTTTTAAATCAGAACACCAAGATTTACAACAATTATGTTATCAACATTTTTATTACCAGAGTTAAAGTGCCGTAAATATACTGTCACAAATGGGACAAACGGAAAATCTCTGAAATGTTCACATTTACGCTTCACACTTAAAGGCACAATGGACGATTTTTCGGCGATTTGAGAACGCAGGTGGAAGTGCACACGCGCACTCACCTGTGTGGACTGATACAACACACACGTACGTTTGCTTATTAGCGCGACGGAGCGCATCATCTCTCTCGTCTCGCATAGATTTCCGTCTTATGAGTCAGCTCGAACTGTCTTTCTCCGTCTTCATAGAGGGAACTATATTATGATAGATCAATGCGCTTAGACACAGGGAAACGTGCTGCTCATGGGGACAAGCCGCACGCGGCTGCAGGTGAGCGGTAGGTGAGTTTTATGATTGATACGTGGCAGGACTAATCGGCAGTCCACGCCACGAGGAAATAAGACTCAGATTTGGGCCAAAAAAATGGTCCATTCAACCTTTAAACAAACTCCTCCGTGGGCGATAAGTATCACACAAGCGGGGCATCAAAATGAATCCATATTTTTATTGTAAAGGCCCGTACAGACCGCGGCGGGCGAAGCGTCCAGTTTACATTCAAAGTCTATGTAAATGAGCGTCGAGCACGTCCTGCTTTTCCCGCGGTGCAATTTCTTCGTTTTTGCCACGCGATTGGTGCGTTTTCGTACGCTCTCGGCGCTTTGAGCGTGCGTATAAAAGCCCAAAGCGGCTGGCGCGACGTATTCAGGCTTCTGCAGCAGATGCGTCGCAGCAGCCAATCAGAGCTGACGTGATACGCACGACGCGGAAAAAGACCCAAAACAAACTAAACAAATAAAAAAAATCCTTTAAACGCAGCTCTTGGAGCAAATAATGATATTGACTAAACTCTGTTCAGCTCTGAAGTCTCTGCGGGTCCCAGACGGGCCCCGGGGCCCATCGCCTCCGCTTTTGGACTAAAGTTAATAAACCAAAGCCATGGTCCAACATTAAACTCCATTTACACCACGAGAAAAGCAACACAGTTGGATGCCGCTTGCGGCTTTAATTAGGCCCGAGCCCCAGCAGGGCGGAGGGCCTATTGCTCCCGCAACGCTGCCGAAGGCATGTTTGGTACCCCGTCGCCCCTGGCAAGTACAGTGAACTAGCCCATGCCGAAGGCATGGATCATGCATAGTTACTCCTACTATGACAGAAATAGTAAACAATGAGTGAATGGGCGTAGCCCATTCACTCATTGTTGACAACAGCAGCGCGAAGCGCTGCATTCCTCCAAAAACCCTCCTGGCATCGTCCCGTGCGCGAGAATCCATGCCGCAGGCATGGGCCATTCTTGTATCTGCTCAAATCAATGGAAGTCTATGGGGAGTGGGTGGGGCACCCCGACGGGAAAGGGAGTGACGAGCGCGTAAGCGCTCGTAATGATGATTCCACCCCATAGCGGCATCGGGAAGGCTTAGAGCTTTCAAACGATGTATAATTTGTTGTTATAGTGGAAACGGCTATATTGTTTTTGCTAAAAATATTATTATTAGGCCCGAGCGCCACAAGCTGGCGAGAGGCCTATTAATCTCGTAAGGCCGTGCGAAGCACGGCTGCGAAAGTGCGCACATAGTGCGCACGAAATCGAGCGCGAAGCGCTCGCCCACTTCCAAACAGTCACTAACGCACTCCTTCACTCATGCACGCCCCGTGCATACTAATTAGTAGTAGGAAAATGGAACATTACCGTTGTAAACGGGCGAAGCCCGTGCAAAAGTGCGCACTAAACGAGCACTTTACATTGAGATGACGACCGCGAAGCGGTCGTCATCCCCATATAAAGCACTCATTTGCGCTAAGTAGCTCACGAATACGTTCCCCATCTCTTGCATGTGCAAAAATTGAACATTATTACTGTATAGAGGGCCAAAAACACAAAGTGGGCGGAGCCCACTCAAAATTAACGAAAGTACCCGTCAGTGACCAGGGACCCACACCATGAGGTAGGAAAGCGCGAGCGCTTTCCGAAAATGTATAGTTTATGATATTTGAAAAATGGGAAACATTGTTTTCGCATCGGAATATTCTTCTTCTTCTTCTTCTTCTTCTTCTTCTTCTTCTTCTTCTTCTTCTTCTTCTTCTTCTTCTTCTTCTTCTTCTTCTTCTTCTTCTTCTTCTTCTTCTTCTTCTTCTTCTTCTTCTTCTTCTTCTTCTTCTTCTTCTTCTTCTTCTTCTTCTTCTTCTTCTTCTTCTTCTTCTTCTTCTTCTTCTTCTTCTTCTTCTTCTTCTTCTTCTTCTTCTTCTTCTTCTTCTTCTTCTTCTTCTTCTTCTTCTTCTTCTTCTTCTTCTTCTTCTTCTCGGGACCAACCCCCCTATTTTTCACCCAGTGAACATTGACGAAAAGTCACAAAAATGTTCACACCTCTAAAAATCGTGCCTCTCTACATTCTGGCTATTTCCCTTTTCTAAAATAAAAAAAATTGGCGCGTCAGCGCCCCCAAATGTACCAAAAATGCATTGAGAGATGGGAAATGACCCAAAAAAAAATCTGATCGTAGGATCATGAAATTTGGCGCAGAGGTAGATGGTGACAAGAGAAGTAAAAAATATTATTACGGCAACGCCGTCCGCCCAACCAAATGTCGGCCATATTGCTTCAAAAATGGCTAAACATGACTTCGGAGTTTTTCCAAACGTCGTACTTTTACGAACTCCTCCCAGGGCGTTGGCCCTAAAAAGCTGAAATTTGGTGAAAATGCTACTGAGGAGTGGGACATCAAAAGTTATCCAAATTACATTGATACCTCTCACGGTCTCTGTGCGGCGAAGCCGCAAACTGTAGCTAGAATTTCAGAAATCTCCCATATTTAAAATTTCTGCCGTTTGCGCGGATAAAGTCCGAATTGCGTCAAATTAGAATCAGTTGTTAAACTCTTTGCCCTAAACCTACTTGAAGTGAAATAAATTAATTTGGAGCCACAGCGCCCCCTACAGATTTTATATGGAGGTTAAATGTTTAGTTTTGCGAAATTTTATGAAATTTGACACACAACTCAATTTTGGCCTCCCCATCAAAAAAGTCAATGAGACCCATGTCATAATTGTTATGGCGTTGCCGTAGCAATGACCAAAACCTCCCTTGTTATTCCAATGGGGAAATCGCCAGAACATGTTTACACTTTAGACTTTCACAAACTCCTCCCAGGGCTTTAGCCCTATTAACCTGAAATTTGGTGAGGCTCATCTTCAGGGGTGGACCATCAAAAGTTATCCACATTTTTATTCAAAGAGTCACGGTGTCTGTGCGGCAAAGCCGCACATTTTGCCAAGAATTCAAAATAAAATTGCTTTTTGATGGTAAAACAAAGTGAGAAGATGTGACAGCTTCACAGATTCAGCAGTAGGCGTAATAAAAGGACAATTGGGGCGCGTTAGCGCCCCCTCCTCTTGCGGCGTGGCGGCGGCGTGGCGAGGGCCGATCATTGCCGCTTGCGGCTATATTTAGGCCCGAGCGCCACAAGCTGGCGAGAGGCCTATTAATCTCGTAAGGCCATGCGAAGCACGGCTGCGAAAGTGCGCACGTAGTGCGCACGAAATCGAGCGCGAAGCGCTCGCCCACTTCCAAACACTCACTAACGCACTCCTCCACTCATGCACGCCCCGTGCATACTAATTAGTTGTAGGAAAATGGAACATTACCGTTGTAAACGGGCGAAGCCCGAGCAAAAGTTCGCACTAAACGAGCACTTTACATTGGGATGACGACCGCGAAGCGGTCGTCATCCCCATATAAAGCACTCATTTGCGCTAAGTAGCTCACGAATACGTTCCCCATCTCTTGCATGTTCCGTGCATATAAGCATGTAATGCAAAAATTGAACATTATTACTGTATAGAGGGCCAAAAACACAAAGTGGGCGGAGCCCACTCAAAATTATCGAAAGTACCCGTCAGTGACCAGGGACCCACACCATGAGGTAGGAAAGCGCGAGCGCTTTCCGAAAATGTATAGTTTATGATATTTGAAAAATGGGAAACATTGTTTTCGCATCGGAATATTATTCTTTCTTTCTTTCTTTCTTCTTCTTCTTCTTCTTCTTCTTCTTCTCGGGACCAACCCCCCTATTTTTCACCCAGTGAACATTGACGAAAAGTCACAAAAATTTGCACACCTCTAAAAATCGTGCCTCTCTACATTCTGGCTATTTCCCTTTTCTAAAATAAAAAAAATTGGCGCGTCAGCGCCACCAAATGTACCAAAAATGCATTGAGAGATGGGAAATGACCCAAAAAAAATCTGATCGTAGAATCATGAAATTTGGCGCAGAGGTAGATGGTGACAAGAGAAGTAAAAAATATTATTACGGCAACGCCGTCCCCCGAACCAAATGTCGGCCATATTGCTTCAAAAATGGCTAATCATGACTTCGGAGTCTTTCCAAACGTCGTACTTTTACGAACTCCTCCCAGGGCGTTGGCCCTAAAAAGCTGAAATTTGGTGAAAATGCTACTGAGGAGTGGGACATCAAAAGTTATCCAAATTACATTGATACCTCTCACGGTCTCTGTGCGGCGAAGCCGCAAACTGTAACTAAAATTTCAGAAATCTCCCATATTTAAAATTTCTGCCGTTTGCGCAGATAAAGTCCGAATTGCGTCAAATTAGAATCAGTTGTTAAACTCTTTGCCCTAAACCTACTTGAAGTGAAATAAATTCATTTGGCGCCACAGCGCCCCCTACAGATTTTATATGGAGGTTAAATGTTTAGTTTTGCGAAATTATATGAAATTTGACACACAACTCAATTTTAGCATCCCCATCAAAAAAGTCAATGAGACCCATGTCATAATTGTTATGGCGTTGCCGTAACGATGACCGAAACCTCCCATGTTATTCCAATGGGGCCAGAACATGTTTACACTTTAGACTTTCACAAACTCCTCCCAGGGCGTCAGCCCTATTAACCTGAAATTTGGTGAGACTCATCTTCAGGACCATCAAAAGTTATCCACATTTTCATTCAAGAATTCAAAATAAAATTGCTTTTTGATGGTAAAACAAAGGGGAGAACATGTGACAGCGTCACAGATTCAGCAGTAGGCGTGATAAAAGGACAATTGGGGCGCGTTAGCGCCCCCTCCTCTTGCGGCGTGGCGGCGGTGTGGCGGCGGCGTGGCGAGGGCCGATCATTGCCGCTTGCGGCTATATTTTTTATTATTTTTCTTGTTCTTCTGCTTTTTGAGCTCTAATTTGACCCCCTGAACATGCTCAAAAACTCACCAAACTTTACCCAAAATTCAAAATCGGCGAAAAATTTTGTTTTTTCTGGGCCATTTTTTTTTTCGTTAAAAAATGCCGCGACAGCGCCACCGACAAAAGTCAAAATACATTGCGCCTATGGGAGACGCCCCGAGGTCAACTTTGTCGTAGAGCTACGAAATTCGGAACACGCATTCCTCTTGTGAGGACAAAAAACAAATATTATTGTGGCCACGCCCCCAGAATTACCCTATGCCCGCCATCTTCCTTTGAAAATGAAAACACGCTGTGTTAGCCATTTTGTTCACGTCAAACTTTGACGAACTCCTCCTAGGGCGTTTTGCCCACCGACTTCAAAATCGGCGGACGTCCTCTGGACAAGTGGGGCATCTAAAGTTATCCAATTTTTTGAGATACCTTTTACGGTCTGTGTGCGGCGCAGCCGCAAAGTTGGACAACTTATTTTGGGATATTGCAGATCTAAAAATTGTTCCCATTTGATCAAAACAAGTCCGATTAGGACCAAATTTGAATCAGTTGTTAAACTTTCTAGTTTGGACCAGTTTATGATGACAAAATTGAAATGGGCGCGATAGCGCCCCCTACAGAGTGACCTTTAAATTAACATTGAAGGTCAAAAATTAGTTTTACCAAAATTTTCTAAACTTTACCCAAAATTCTATTTTGGCGTCGCGATCAAAAAAGCCAATCAGACAAATGCCTTAATTTTTACGGCGTAGTCGTAGCGATGACATAAACCTCCCATGTTATCCCTATGGGAAAACCGCTAAATCTCTCGAATATCCACATTTTTATGTTTTACACTTTAACGAAGTCCTCCTAGGGCGTTTTGCCCACCGACCTCAAAATCGGTGTACGTCCTCTAGACAAGTGGGGCATAAAGTTATCCAAATTTTAAGGATAGCTTTTACGGTCTCTGTGCGACGGAGCCGCAAACATTTCCCAGAATTCTGACTATTTGGCCTTCAGAGTGGCCTATAAACAATAGAGTTTTTCCAAATGACATGATATTTTGCATTCTAATTTGCCATCCTGATCACAAAAGTATGAGAGCCAAAGTCATATTTTGTACGGCGTAACCGTAGCGATGACAGAAACATCCCATGTTATCCTTATGGGAAAATCGTAGAATCGCTCAAATCACCACATTTTTACGCTTCACACTTTAACAAACTCCTCCTAGGGCGATTGTCCGATCAAACTCATATTTGGGGAAAATCATCTACACAAGCGGGGCATCAAAAATTAGTCATATTTTGATTTTAAGTGCTACGGTCTCTGTACCGTGGAGCTGCAAATATACTGTCACAAATGGGAAAAACCCCAAATCCTTGAAATGTTCACATTTACGCTTCACACTTTAATGAACTCCTCTGTGGGCAATAGCTCGATCAAGCTCATATTTTGGGAAAATAATCTACACAAGCGGAGCATCAAAAGTTATCCATATTTTTATTCCAAGTGTCACGGTCTCTGTGCGCTGGAGCTGCACATTTGACCGACATTTGTGTTCATTTGCACTGGTTAAGCACAGCATTGTACATGTACAATGTGTCACTGTCTTAGTTCTTAGACAATTGCGTTAGCGCCAACGCTGTAAAATGCAGAGAGCAGAGTCGGAAGGCCGGCGGCCCGCGAGGGCCGTTGGATGCCGCTTGCGGCTTTAATATTCTTTCTTCTTTCTTCTTTCTTTCTTCTCGGGACCAACCCCCCTATTTTTCACCCAGTGAACATCGACGAAAAATCACAAAAATTTGCACACCTCTAAAAATCGTACCTCTCTACATTCTGGCTATTTCCCTTTTCTAAAATAAAAAAAATTGGCGCGTCAGCGCCCCCAAATGTACCAAAAATGCATTGAGAGATGGGAAATGACCCAAAAAAAATCTGATCGTAGAATCATGAAATTTGGCGCCGAGATGGTGACAAGAGAAGTAAAAAATATTATTACGGCAACGCCGTCCGCCCAACCAAATGTCGGCCATATTGCTTCAAAAATGGCTAAACATGACTTCGGAGTTTTTCCAAACGTCGTACTTTTACGAACTCCTCCCAGGGCGTTGGCCCTAAAAAGCTGAAATTTGGTGAAAATGCTACTGAGGAGTGGGACATCAAAAGTTATCCAAATTACATTGATACCTCTCACGGTCTCTGTGCGGCGAAGCCGCAAACTGTAACTAGAATTTCAGAAATCTCCCATATTTAAAATTTCTGCCGTCTGCGCGGATAAAGTCCGAATTGCGTCAAATTAGAATCAGTTGTTAAACTCTTTGCCCTAAACCTACTTGAAGTGAAATAAATTAATTTGGCACGACAGCGCCCCCTACAGATTTTATATGGAGGTTAAATGTTTATCTGAAATTTGACACAAAACTCAATTTTGGCATCCCCATCAAAAAAGTAAATGAGACCCATGTCATAATTGTTATGGCTTTGCCGTAGCGATGACCGAAACCTCCCATGTTATTCCAATGGGGAAATCACCAGAACATGCTTACACTTATAAATACTTTCACCAACTCCTCCTAGGGCGTCAGCCCTATTAACGTGAAATTTGGGGAGACTCATCTTCAGGTGTGGACCATCAAAAGTTATCCTAATTTTTATTCTAAGAGTCACGGTCTGTGCGTGAAAGCCGCACATTTTGCCAATAATTCAAAACAAAATCGCTTTTTGAATGGGGACCATAACATTTAGTTCTCCCAATATCGATCAGATTTTGCAAAAAAATATATTTTGGCTTTACAATAAAAAAGTCAAAGACACCCATGTCACATTTGTTACGGCTGTGCGCCATGTGTTTTAATAATGCCAACACGATTTGCTGCACTGTCCTTCCCCAGTTTTATCCCAATTTCCTGCTGCATCAATTATTGAACCTGATCATTTCTATCTGTGACAAGGCCAAACAACTCTATTGCAAGTGATAAAAAGACAGACCATTGGCATTTGTTAATTTAATAACTATGCAATAGATTAATCAATACATTTTACAGATCATTATATTGACAATGTAAAAACCATACATACAAAAAACAAGCTTTAAAAAGTAAAAAGGTGTAATGATAACAAAAAAATATAAAATATATAACAATGATGGTTGTTCTTTCTCAGCTTGTGATAAATGGGTCACAGCACCCTGGAAAAAAAGAAAAGATATGATTAGCATAGAATTTCAATACAGAATGTGTGTATGAAGACTATTCTATTTAAGGCCACCATAATGTCATTTCAGTGTCATTTGAATGATCTGATCTTAGTCTGCCTTCTCCCCCTCGACCTGTCCGGCATGGTTGAACCTGCCAGGGGTGTAGCCCCCCGCCGGCTTAAATCTGGGTATCATTAAAGGACACAAGCCCATCCACCACGGCAAGGTGTCAGACCACGGATGGGCCCCCTAAACTACCCACCCACCGCCCCCTAAATCACCCACCCACCCACCGCCCCCTAAACCACCCACAGACACCCACCCCCACACGCAACCACCCACAGACACCCACCCCCACACACAACCACCCACACACAACCCACCCACCCACCCAACCACCAACACCCAACCCACCCATCCCCACACCCAACCCACACACACACCACACAACACACACAGCCAGAGAGAGACATAGACAGAAAGACAGAGACATAGACAGAGACATAGACAGAAAGATAGAGACAGAGTGAGGGACATACAGAGCCAGAGTGACCGAAAGAGACAGCCAGAGCCAGAGAGATAGAGCCAGAGAGACAACCAGAGCCAGAGAGACAGCAAGAGCCAGAGAGACAGCCAGAGCCAGAGAGACAGCCAGAGCCAGAGAGACCGCCAGAGAGACAGCCAGAGAGACAGCCAGAGCTAGAGCCAGAGAGAGAGAAAAACAGAGACATAGACAGACATAGACAGACAGAGACGGAAAGACCGAGACAGAGTGGCAGACAGACAGAGACAGAGTGACAGAAAGAGACAGACAGAGTGACAGAAAGAGACAGAGTGACAGACAGACAGAGACAGAGTGACAGACAGACGGAGTGACAGACAGACAGACGGAGTGACAGACAGACAAAGACAGAGTGACAGACAGAGACAGAGTGAGAGACAGACAGAGTGACAGACAGACAGACAGAGTGACAGAGAGTGACAAGACAGACACAGAGTGACAAGACAGACAGACAAAGACAGAGTGACCGACAGAGACAGAGTGACCGACAGAGACAGAGTGACCCACAGAGACAGAGTGACAGACAGAGTGACAGAGAGTGACAAGACAGACACAGAGTGACAGACAGAGACAGAGTGACAGACAGAGACAGAGTGACAGACAGACACAGACAGACAAAGAGACAACCAGACAGACAGAGGGAGCCAGACAGACAGAGGGAGAGAGAGACAGCCAGAGAGAGAGTCAGAGAGAGAGAGCGAGAAAGATAGAGACAGACATGGAGCAAGACACAGATGAGTGGGAGAGAAAGACGTGCACACAGACATGAGAGACATACTATACTACAATACACTACAAAAGGAGACTAATTTCCCTTTGTGGATAATAAATGCAATGCTGTGCTATGCTAACCTATCCTGCAACTCAAACGAGGGTGAGTGAGATGGGGTGTGACTCAACTATTCTGGGAAGAACTGAAAACAACCCAAGACACATGCCTGAGGGTGCCATTAACAATAAGCAAGCGTTAAAGACCCAACGCAGCACGTGAAGAACCAACGCAGCACGTGAAGAACCAACGCAGCACGTGAAGTCCCAACGCAATGAAGCACGTGAAGTCCCAACGCAACACGTGAAGTCCCAACGCAACACGTGAAGTCCCAACGCAACACGTGAAGTCCCAACGCAACACGTGAAGTCCCAACGCAGCACGTGAAGTCCCAACACAGCACGTGAAGTCCCAACGTAACACGTGAAGTCCCAACGCAGCACGTGAAGTCCCAACGCAGCACGTGAAGTCCCAACGCAGCACGTGAAGTCCCAACGCAGCACGTGAAGTCCCAACGCAATAAAGCACATGAAGTCCCAACGCAGCACGTGAAGTCCCAACGCAATAAAGCACATGAAGTCCCAACGCAGCACGTGAAGTCCCAACGCAGCACGTGAAGTCCCAACACAATGAAGCACGTGAAGTCCCAACGCAGCACGTGAAGTCCCAACGCAACACGTGAAGTCCCAACGCAGCACGTGAAGTCCCAACGCAGCACGTGAAGTCCCAACGCAGCACGTGAAGTCCCAACGCAATGAAGCACGTGAAGTCCCAACACAGCACGTGAAGTCCCAACGTAACACGTGAAGTCCCAACGCAGCACGTGAAGTCCCAACGCAATGAAGCACGTGAAGTCCCAACGCAATGAAGCACGTGAAGTCCCAACGCAGCACGTGAAGTCCCAACGCAGCACGTGAAGTCCCAACGCAACATTTGAAGTCCCAAAAGTATTATTTTTGGAAGGAAAAGCCCCAACAAATTCTGTGCCCAAAAATACACAAAGTAAAAAAAAAAGGAAAGACCACGGTGAGCCAGCCAACATAAAATAAGGACGAAACTCTGGTCAGGCCAACCCGATATAGGGCCGTAGAAGCTGCCAGAGCGCCGCTGTCCCTACGCTAACATTAAAAACAACCCCTAAACTTTCCCTAGAGAAAATTAAAGCGAAAACAGGACGTCTGGACCCACCAGGCCAAACAAAAATACATTCAGATACGTCTGGAGGATAAATGAAAAAGAAAGAAAAGAAAAGAAAAGATCATATTTTTATACACGTTTAAAAGTACAAAAGAGTCCCTCATGATCGCTGTAGTAAGTTGGCACCACAACAACTTCTACTTCAAAGTGTGTAGATTTGATGTATAGATGGTCAATTATTGTGCCCCTTTCTGTGGTGGGAGATGAGACATGCTGAGTGAAACCTTTATCGAGCATGAAGTTTGAAAGGTTTGAAGCCTTCAAGAGGTTCTCATTGAAATCTCCCACAACTGCAACATTTTCACTTTGTGAACTCAGCCAACACAAGAACCTTTCCAAGTTGTACTTAAATAGAGACATGGGGTATGATGGTGGGCGATAAATGCATGCTACCATCATGTCAAACTCTGAACAATGAAAAGCCAAACATTCTAAATCAAATGGTGGTGTTGTGATTTCATAGATGTAGTGGTCATCACAGTAGATGCCAACTCCACCATGCTGTTGGCTCTGCAATGAAAGCAGAGGAGGGTGCTGGCTGTGATAGGATAGACTACGAGGTTGACTATAGAAGGAATAGTTTTCCATTTGGATGGTATGGAATGGAAAACCATCGGTCAACCATGTTTCTGCCACAGCGCAGATGTTGGGCTGCAACCTTCGGACAGATGATGCAAGATCTGAAATATGTTGCTCCAAGCCTCGCACATTGTTAAACAAGACCGTAACAACATCACCCTCATGTCTCACAGGTGTAGGTTCCACAATAAATGGAGGCATGCGCTCCATTGCAAGTTTAACTGACTCATTGCAGTATATAAGCGTCTCGCTAAGATCTTGGATTATGAGTCCTTTTAAACTTCTAACACGACTTAAGGCAACATACGCCTGTCCTGCAGTGAAGACCCCCTTCAAACAAATCACAGCTCTATCTAAGGTCATTCCCTGCACTTTGTACACTGTAATGGCCCAGGCAAGTCTGAGAGGAAACTGGCGACGTTTCTCTCCTCTTTTAGTAGCCATTTCTTCCTCTGGTTCAATAAGAGTGGAACCAACAAGATCTGCTGGCCCCTGACTCCGACGCCTTCTTTGCACACCAACTGTTGGGTCATCAAAAGTAACATAAACTGCTACAGGTAGGCGCAAATTATTTGGATTTTCAATGTGTGTAACAGTGCCACACACGCCATTAACAAGACCATCAACAGGATCAACATTTTTACAAAGCATGACCCTTGCATTCTTGGCAATTTCAAGTGTGGCTTCCAGATTGGTGTGTGTTGCATTGCCATTTTTCTCAAATGAAAAATCTTGGGCATACATTGTAATGTAGTCCGAGTCAAGTTGTTTCAGCCGTTCAATATTGTGCGCATAAACTTGGGATCTCCTGGCAAAGATGTGTAGATCAGGAGTCTCTTCGCCCGTTTCCCGTTGTCTCAAGGCCTCCAAGTCCCTTCTGCGCAGTTGCGTACCTTTAGAACGCAACCTCAAGCGATTTAGCAACTGTGCAAAGGGGACATCCTTTTGCCGCATGATTGTTTTAAGTTCTGCAACCTTGAACAGACCATTCCACAAATCACCTATGTCAAGAGGGATGAACAAAGCTTGACCATAGACTGGAGATAACTGATAAAAATCTCCGACAGCTAGAATGCAAACCTTTCCAAATGGGGAGAAGTCACCAGTCTGTTTTATTTGCCGCAACCTCCCATGAATGTAGGCCAGTAACTTGTGATGTACCATGGAGATTTCATCAATGATCAGGATCATAAGGTCACTGTACTTGGCACGCAATGAATTAAGCTTATCATCACCCAGCGGAGAGTAGGGAAGTGTGACGTTTATCCCTATGTTAAATGTTGAATGGATTGTTGCTGCATTCAAGTTATAAGCTGCTATGCCTGTTGGTGCAGTTATTAAGACTGATACCTTATCTGGTTGACTACAAGTTGGCGCCAAGATCCGAGTTGCGTCATAGTGAATAGCTCTAATAAGGTGACTTTTTCCTGTTCCAGCACCACCTGTGACAAAGACATGAAATGGCTCTTGCTCCTTCCCTGATACCTTGTCTACACACCATTGCCGTATTTGATAGAATATGGACAGCTGCTCTTCATTTAGAGATCGGATTAAAGCTAGACCTTCACTTCGGGGCAAGTTGTTCAACTTTTCCAGGCGACAAACATCCTCGGTACGTATTGCTAAATCAGGAATTATTGGAGTCGGGTCTTGTTCCGATGGATCCTTCCGCTGTTGATTTTCAAAAGCTTCTTGTTTTGACTCCAATCGTTGAACTTCTTGCTCTGGACAAAGCTGGCCCCATGCATCTTCTAAAAGGTCATCATTAGCCATTATTTCTTGAAGGTCATCAAAGTTTTCAGGTTGTGCCTCAAACCTATTTCTATTGGCATCCACGATTGAACTAACAGAATGCAGCGTTCCATCACTGAACTGAACTGAGCCACTGGCATAGAATTGCTGAAAGCTTTCATATCTCAATGGTTTAAGTTCATCATCTTTACGGTATGGCAAAAACAACTGAAGCAGACTTTGATGGAATACTTTAGGATTCTTGTTTTCCAAAAAACGTGCATAATGAGCAACGGCTGGTTTTCCCCGTGTTCGTTTTACAACGCTGCCTAATCCCTTTTGTAGTGGAATGGCATTTTTGCATCTTTCAGTTGAAGGAAGAGCACGGTACTCTGAAGCAAATGTGCATATGCACATGTCATTAAAGGTGGTATTGTTTGGTCTGTTCTTGTATCGATCAACAAGATTTGTCATCCACATGTTGTCTGGTGTTGTTGAATCCGAAAGTTCAGTCGAACAACTTTGTCACCCGTTGGCACAAAGACTACTTTTCGAGAACATTCCTTCAAATGCATATTTGACAGACGATATACAGCTTCTTGAGCAGACACTTCCCGATTATGGAGGTAAGCAGTTCCCATCTTTTTCATTGAGTCTTTTGCATCAAGGTTACCTTTTTTAGCTTCCAATGCAGCATTGCGCAGCAACAACCCCATTTGTCGCTCTACTTTGGAAATGTAAGAAATAATGTATACAATACACGCCCATGGATCAGCAACCAACTGAATGTCCAGATTGGCCTTATGACTTTTCAACAACGGGTCATTCCAATTATTAATATAGAGCTCATCAAGCTCCCTCTTTAAAATAACTTGAGTATTGCCCCCTAATCTTTTCAAAGCCTCCTCCATGGTGGCCTGGGTGGGACCCAAAGATTCAAACAATCTAGCCACCAAACCGTAGGGGTTGTTGTCATCTTTACATGCATTTTTAATGGCAGTCATAATTGCTTTAGCACGTTCTCTAGTCATGCGGTTTGGCGTTAAACAAGTGCAATTTTTATCTTCTTCCTTCAGGTCACACTTCTTGCATTTTTCCTTTGGGTCCTTTTTCTTGATAAATGTACGCATTGATGGCGGTCTGGGGAAATTGAAGCGACAAACAGTATTACCCTTTTTGCACGATTTAGAGTGCCGCTTTGAATGTTGCTGCACAGACGTAACCAATTCCAACAGCTCATCATCATCTTTTGGTAGTCTGCAGGTCACATATCTGTCAACAAACGCCACAACCTCTTCGTCGGGGTCCACCCCAATCCTCGGCGCCCCCTTTACCCAAAACAAGCAATGTACGTGAGGGGAGCCTCTTTGCTGAAACTCTACGCGGTAAAAGTAGTCAAGAACATTTCCTATTGGCTCAGCCTTAGACAAGATGACATCATTTAGAAAAGCATGCCAACGGTGATCAAACATCATTGCTGCCACAACTGAATTGCGTCTCAAAATCACATCTCTCCTCCCACGTCAAGCCTTCAACAGTAACTTGTCTCCCCTCTATTTTTAAAAGGGTTTCAAGAAGCTCTCCCCATCTGAGATCTGCTGAACTAAAAGAGCAGAACCAAGTAGGCAACCCAAGCTGATGCAAACAAGTGTAGGGTAACATACTAGTACAAGTACTGTAAGGTTATGAATGTCCACCCACTTGTAAAGGGGGCGGGGCATTCAGGTTTGATATTGATTAAAGAATTGCTCAAGAATTCAAACATGACACACTGCCTAAGTGTGGGTAAGTTTGAATCGTATTTTTAAGAGAAGAATGGGGCACCAGCCGGATAATCGGCAATTTAACAACTCTAATATCAGATATCTAGATTAATTAATTAATTAGAAATTAATTTGCTCGTTGATCTAAAGGTTTGAGGACGTAACCGTGACATTGACCCCTTTTCTGGAAATGAAGGAACACTTAACCAAATGTGGGTTATGAAGATTTAATGACCAAAGAATTAAACAGATAAATATGAATCAGGAATATGCAAATGAGTCGATAACAGATGGAAAACACTAGACATGATGGTTCTAGATCTATCTAGGTGTATGCAAGAGTTAACTCTCAGATGAAATTCAGCCAGCCTGTGAGGTGCATTCATACGAACGGAACCAGAAGCTGTGATCCTGAGGAGACGGGCCTGTGTGGGGTCCAAGGGCCTGCTTGGGGTCCAAGGGCCTGCGTGGGGTCCAAGGGCCTGCTCTGGAGTTTGGCTCTGACGTTGTCTGGCCAAAGAAGGACTGGATCGGTTCTGCGATCTGCGTTCCCGAATGAAAAGGCCGTCGTGCTGCTCCACCGATGTGGCTGATCTAAAAGGCTGTGGACTTGAAAAAGTTGCAAAAGGTCCTTGCTTGATTTTGCGTGATGCAGCATCAATCACGTTTTTAAAAACGGGCACAGGTTTCATAGTTCCGGGAGGGAACATTAGCTTCTCTTGGAAAAGTCTTTGTCCCGTAGCGTAGCATCGCTCACGCTAACTAGGCCCGAGGCCTGCTCCCAAGGCCTCATGGACCTTGCTGGTGGGACCCTGGATGAAGGGTCGAGCTTCAAAAGAAACTCGGATGGAACTACCTCTCCTTGAACCGACACCTTAACGTGGTGGAGGGGTTTGAGTGCCCGAATGATCCCGGGAGCTATGTTGTCGGGGGCTTCATGCCCCTGGTAGGGTCTCCCAAGGCAAACAGGTCCTAGGTGACGGGTCAGACAAAGATTGGTTCAGAAGCCTCTTATGACGACGACACGAACAAGGCTGTTTACGTCGCCCGGATCGGCGTCACCGGGGCCCCATCCTGGAGCCAGGCCTGGGATGGGTGCTCCATGGCGAGCGCCTGGTGGCCGGGTCTTACCCCACGGGGCCCGGCCGGGCACAGCCCGAAAGAGCGACGTGGGGCCGCCCTCCCGTGGGCCCACCACCCGCAGGAGGATCCATAAGGGGCCGGTGCAGAGAGATCTGGGCGGCAGTCGATGGCAGGGGCCTCGGCGACCAGATCTCCAGACACAGAGACTAACTCTGGGGACATGGAATGTCACCTCGCTGGGGGGGAAAGAGCCTGAGCTTGTGCAGGAGGTTGAGCGATACCGACTAGATATAGTCGGCCTCACCTCCACGCACAGTTTGGGCTCTGGAACCCATCTCCTCGAGAGGGGCTGGACGCTCCACTTCTCTGGTGTTGCCCGCGGGGAGAGGCGGCGGGCTGGTGTGGGCTTGCTGATAGCCCCTCAGCTCAGCCGCCACGTGTTGGAGTTTACCCCGGTGAACGAGAGGGTCGCGTCCCTCCGCCTTCGGGTGGGGGACAGGTCTCTCACTGTTGTGGCGGCCTACGGGCCGAACAGCAGTGCAGAGTACCCGGCCTTCTTGGAGTCCTTGGGAGGGGTACTGGACAGTGCACCGACCGGGGACTCCGTTGTTCTACTGGGGGACTTCAACGCCCACGTGGGCAATGACAGTGACACCTGGAGAGGGGTGATCGGGAAGAACGGCTTCCCCGATCTGAACCCGAGCGGTGTTCAGTTATTGGACTTCTGTGCTAGCCACGGATTGTCCATAACGAACACCATGTTCAAGCACAAGGGTGTCCATCAGTGCACATGGCACCAGGACACCCTAGGCCGGAGGTCAATGATCGACTTTGTTGTCGTGTCATCAGAACTCCGGCCGCGTGTCTTGGACACTCGGGTGAAGAGAGGGGCAGAGTTGTCAACCGATCACCACCTGGTGGTGAGTTGGATCCGCTGGCGGAGGAGGAAGCCGGACAGACTTGGCAGACCCAAGCGCATTGTGAGGGTCTGTTGGGAACGTCTAGTGGAGCCCTCTGTCAGTAGGATATTCAACTCGCACCTCCGGGAGAGCTTCTCCCATGTCCCGGGGGAGGTTGGGGACATTGAGTCCGAGTGGACCATGTTCTCCGCCTCCATTGTTGATGCGGCTGCTCGGAGTTGTGGTCGCAAGGTCTCCGGTGCCTGTCGTGGCGGCAACCCCCGAACCCGGTGGTGGACACCGGAAGTAAGGGATGCCGTCAGACTGAAGAAGGAGGCCTATCAGGCCACTCTGGCTTGTAGGTCTCCGGAGGTCATCGACGGGTATCGGCAGGCCAAGCGAGCCGCGGCTCGTGCTGTCGCAGAGGCAAAAACCCGGGCCTGGGAGGAGTTCGGGGAGGCCATGGAGGAGGACTATCGGTCGGCACCAAAGAAATTCTGGCAAACCGTCCGGCGCCTCAGGAGGGGGAAGCAGTGTCTCACCAACACCGTTTACGGTGCGGGTGGAGGCCTGCTGACCTCGACTGGGGATGTCGTCGGACGGTGGAAGGAATACTTTGAGGATCTCCTTAATCCCTCAGTCACGTCTTCCGAAGAGGAAGTAGAGACCGGGTACTCGGAGGCTGGCTCATCCATCACCCAAGCTGAAGTCACTGAGGTTGTTCGCAAACTCCTCGGTGGCAGGGTTCCGGGGGTGGATGAGATCCGCCCTGAGTACCTAAAGTATCTGGATGTTGTCTTGGTTGACACGTCTCTGCAACATCGCGTGGCGTTCGGGGACCGTGCCTCTGGACTGCCAGACCGGGGTGGTGGTCCCTCTGTTCAAGAAGGGGGACCGGAGGGTGTGTTCCAACTACAGAGGGATCACACTCCTCAGCCTCTCGGGTAAGGTCTATTCCAAGGTACTGGAGAGGAGAATCCGACCGATAGTCGAACCTCGGATTCAGGAGGAGCAGAGTGGTTTTCGTTCCGGTCGTGGAACACTGGACCAGCTCTATACCCTCCATCGGGTGCTCGAGGGCTCATGGGAGTTTGCCCAACCAGTCCACATGTGCTTTGTGGATCTGGAGAAGGCTTTCGACCGTGTCCCTCGGGGTGTCCTTTGGGGGGTGCTCCGGGAGTACGGGGTCCGGGGCCCTTTGCTCAGGGCTGTCCGGTCCCTGTATGACCGGAGCAGGAGCTGTGTTCGCATTGCCGGCAGTAAGTCAGACCTGTTCCCAGTGCATGTTGGACTCCGCCAGGGCTGCCCTTTGTCACCGGTTCTGTTCATAATTTTTATGGACAGAATTTCTAGGCGCAGTCAGGGGTCGGAGGGTGTCCGGTTTGGGGACCACAGGATCTCATCTCTGCTGTTTGCAGACGATGTTGTCCTGATGGCTCCATCAAACCCGGACCTGCAACATGCACTGGGACGGTTTGCAGCCGAGTGTGAAGCGGCTGGGATGAGAATCAGCACCTCCAAATCCGAGGCCATGGTTCTCGACCGGAAAAAGGTGGCTTGCCCTCTCCAGGTGGGTGGGGTGTCCTTGCCCCAAGTGGAGGAGTTCAAGTATCTCGGGGTCTTGTTCACGAGTGAGGGAAGGATGGAGCGTGAGATCGACAGGCGGATCGGTGCAGCGGCTGCAGTGATGCAGTCGCTGCATCGGACCGTTGTGGTAAAGAGGGAGCTGAGCCGAAAGGCAAAGCTCTCTATTTACCGGTCGGTCTACGTTCCTACCCTCACCTATGGTCATGAGCTTTGGGTAGTGACCGAAAGAACAAGATCGCGGATACAAGCGGTCGAAATGAGTTTCCTCCGCCGTGTGGCTGGGCGCTCCCTTAGAGATAAGGTGAGGAGCTCGGCCACACGGGGGGAGCTCGGAGTAGAGCCGCTGCTCCTCCACGTCGAGAGGAGCCAGCTGAGGTGGCTCGGGCATCTGTTTCGGATGCCTCCTGGGCGCCTCCCTCGGGAGGTGTTTCAGGCATGTCCCACCGGGAAGAGGCCCCGGGGAAGACCCAGGACACGCTGGAGAGACTATGTCTCTCGGCTGGCCTGGGAACGCCTCGGGATCCCCCCGGAGGAGTTAGAGGAAGTGTCTGGGGAGAAGGAAGTCTGGGAGTCCCTTCTCAGACTGCTGCCCCCGCGACCCGGCCCCGGATAAAGCGGCAGAAGATGGATGGATGGATGGAACTCGCTCTGGAGCTCGGATGGAACTGGTCTGTAACTCCCTGCACTTTCCTTTGTCTTACCCCGCGGGGGTTTTGGCGCCGTGGCTTCAGCCAATCAGCATGCACGCTGGGGTCAGAGCTGATAAGGAGACGAGATCTGGCTTTAGGCCACAAGAGTTACACAAAAGGTAAAATTGTCCACAAAACAAGTTATGAAACAGTTAAAATGACATGTTAAACACGATATCACAATATGTACATGTAAAGTCATCTGGTGGACACATTTTTGCAATCTGATGTTTGTCTATTAAAACCACTTAAACCGCATAGTCTTTCAGCGTTTGAGCGTTTGTCTTGAAGAGATCGTTACTCTCTGAAATCCAAAAGGAGTCATTTGATGAAAAGTTATTTTCAAAGTTCAGAGCGTCTCTGTTGTCACTATTACATCCTCTTTCTTCTGAGGGGTGTAAAACTCCACACGGGCAGTAGATAACACCTAGCCCGCATTCCTGTCACCATGGCAACAGGGGGAGGACATCTGCATATCCTACACAAGCAAGCAAGTCTTTTTGTGCTGTCTGCCAATAAGCTGGAGTGCCTCTAATCGGGTGCAAGAAGTGATACCCAGCATCACAATCCAACATTTCTTTAAGAGATTCTTTGACATTTTCACCAATAGGAGGTTTAGCACCAGAGTGTCCTTTTCTTAATGCTATTGAGACTTTAGAAACGACCTGATCAACCTCAATCAAAGACAGAGCAAAAAAAATGTATTCTGAATTATGGGCAAATCTGCGATCAGCGTGCATTATTCTATTGAGGAAATACCGGAATAATGTCACAGGGATGCTTCTCCGAGTATGAAATGTATTACGTGCAAAAGGGAACAACTTTGGGAAACATTTGGCTTCATGGTCCTCATCAGACCACAACTTGAGAGGATTGTTGCCCTCAGCTGGAGCAAGATTTAAGATATCGATATTGTCACAGGGTTTTACTTGTTGTTTGAAAAACAACTTAAAGCAAACACAACACACATATTCTGGACCACCCTCTTTAATCTTTAATAAGAATTGATCAATAACATAAGCAATGTCTGCTTTTTTGTTTTTTACTTGTTTTTTCCATTGTTGGTTTGCATTCTTGACCTGAGTTCTGAAGTTAGGATTTGTGTCGTATTTTAATTTTGTTTCAGTCCTAACCTTTTGTCTATGTAATAAATTATTTCTGTATTTCTCTTTACTCTCCATCTTCTTCTTCTCTCTGTGTTGTTCATCTTCATATTTGAGTTTACTCAAATGTTTACTCTCCATCTTCTTCTCTCTGTGTTGTTCATCTTCATATTTGAGTTTACTCAAATGTTTACTCTCCAACTTCTTCTCTCTATGCTGGACATCCATTTTATATTTGCGTACATTCAATCATCTCTATATTTAGTTTGTAACATTTCTGTTAGATCCTCTTTATGTTTTTGGTAAAACATTTGCCGTTTTGTTTTTTTCTTATCCCTCATAGATGGGGTACTGTACACTTGTTTAGAGTCCACTTTTGATCTGATGTTATACCCCTCAGAAACTTTGCAACAGTTATAACATGTTTGACTGTCAACCACCTTAACACAGACAACAGTTTCATAGTGATTTCCATGACAGTTTTCTAAATAAATTGCCTTGTTACTTAAATAGTTTGCATTGCATTTATATTTAAGCCATTGACCATTGAGGAAGGTGAATATGTCAATGCCTAAATAATTTGCAGTGGCCTGTATTTCAATTTCTGTAGCCCAAATGTTGACACAACGCATATTACTTTTGTTGATGTAATTAGTGACCGAAAAAACCATCCCTGATAACAGGTTGATATTGGGCTGAATTATTTTCCAGTTCTCGAACAATGGCCAGTCTAATTTTTCTGTGTTTTTTTTGTGTACCACTTACAGCTTGAGAGATGGCCCTGAAATAACAATTCCCATCAGCAACAATTGTTTCATTTTGACAAGGGATGCCTATTTGGCCTATGTTAGAGGGAACTTTGCTATTCAACTTCTCAAATTGAATCTTTAAGTGCTGGCACAAAGCTTGGCAGACTGTGTCACTCAGGGGATTAAATGGAAGTATGAGCACAGTTTGATTTACAAATTCTAAATCAGAATTTGCGTCATCATACAGTTTGGTTATTTTGTGACCAGAAACACCGACTGATTTTGGAGACTCCACTTCTTTAGAACCAAAAATACTCACCGGTTTTGGAGACTCTGGTTTCTCAAACCCAGAAATACCCACCGGATTCAGAGATTCTGGTTGATCTTCGGTTGAAGCCAAGCATTTCGCAACAACCCCTTGAAGCTCAAACGGTTTATCTGACCTTTTATAGCATTTAGCCAAGCGACAGAGATGGCCCTCTAAATCACCTAAACAACCGAAAGAAACCACACTCTTTCCACCCGCAACTGGCATTCCCGTTGCACTCCGAGAATGGGAATCAACAACTGCAAAACGTCCATCCTCTACAATGATAGCACAGGTAGAACCGCAAAGTGTGAAAAGACACAAGTCATACTCTGCCAAAATTACTTCCAGCCCAGAGTGCAAACTATATTCAATCTGTAAATGAATTGCGTCACTTTGCACCACATCAGCATCACCACCAACACCATTGCCATAGCGAAACTCAAACTCTTGACCGTCGATAGTTTGATTCACTGGCAAATTGGAAACCATCAATGTCTCTTCCCCTTTGGTGATTTTGCCAGCATTACGGATCCCAGTGTAAAGCTCATTACCAAGAATCAAAACGGAATTCAACTGTTCTTGGTCCCAAGAAAACACAGAGGAAACCGTGTGTTTTTCCAAAGCCACTAATGCAATGGCCATGCACTGCACACCCCGATACTCAAAGAAGTCCTCACCCTGATGGAAATCACCTCGAATGTTGTCAGGAATCTGGATGGACTGGCTGGTGTTGTAAACTGGAAGTACTATTTCCCCATCTTCATCTGAACTACTCCTAATGTGTGACGGTGCGGAAGAATCATTTGACTTATCTTTGTCGTCTTCATTGGGAGCAACAGGACCTGGACCAGGAGCTGGTGAGATCCGGAGCTGCGATCTTTCAGTCATCTTAAAAGCATGCAGAAAATGTTTTGAATTACTTCAATACTCATGTCAGTCATGAAAGAGAGGTTGAGAAAAGCAAGAGACAAGAGTCAAAAATAAACCTTAAGCAAGAGAAAAAACATCAGAAAAGTTTTAATCAAGATAAAAATAAAGCCAATTTCTAGATGATAATACCAGGGAAGACAGGAGGTGAACATGCATGTTTTGCAAAACCGCTGTAAAAAGTATTCAGAATAGCTGCCCTCAGTGGAGATAGAACTTCACCCAGAGATTTGCCCGGGTAAAAAAAATTAAAAATGAAGCATGTTAGCGCTTTTAATTGACAGACTTGGGAGTGGACCTTCAGCACAAACTGCAATGAACACCTAGATGGACAATTTGTCAAACACTGATAAAAAAAAAGACCTGAAATAGCTCACATCTACTCAACTGACGTATTTGCAGACCAAGGAGAGCTGAAAGGATCAGGGAAAAGGAGAGAGCACTTCATCAAGAACACATTCAGGTTTGCTAGAAAAGTACTTGGTTTGGCAAAGTCTGGTACATTGACCAGCTCAAAAGAAAAGGTTGAGACTTTCTTGAATGAGACTCAAAATAAACAAAATGGCTGCATAAGGACCTTCTGCTGTTTGTTCTGTCTGGACCTACTAAGGAACTAGTCACTGTTTTGTGTGGAATCAGCTACTGCATGAGCTGTCAACACTCACTGGAATGGAGAAGTCATTAAGAACTATAGCTGCCCCCAGTGGAGGCAGTACTGAACTGGACTCACACTCCTTTTGATGGAGGGACCCTAGAGTGGACGTCCAGCTGCCCCAGTGTCACATTGCTCTGTGGATTTCCATTCTGGGAATGGAGTGAAAGCTGTAAAATCCCGTCTTCAGTGCCTAGTTTCTTACTGTTAAAATAATCTTCAGCCTCATTGTGACGTTGATGCATAAAAGATGCTAACTAGTGGAACCCAATTAGAATCTAAGAAAACATGTCATAATATTCTAACAAATAATTGAGCCATATTTAAGTAAGCACATTTTATACTGGCAATATTTGATTTAACTGAAGCTAAAAAAGAAAATGTAAAAAGTGCATACCAAGTGTTTATAAAAAAGGCACAGGATCAGACAAACAATAGTTACAAAAATTAACATTCAAATTATAAGATCTGTAGCCTACCTGGTCCAGAAGATCATCCTCTAGGAAGACGTCAAAGATGGTGACACTGGTAGGTGATGTTTCTGGAATCCCCCCATCTCCATGCATATACAGGATGACGAATGTTATTTATGAAATTGTTGGAACATTTCATTTTCATTAATTCATAATTTAGATAATGTTCTAGTACATTTATGAAATTGCACACTATTAATTCAATCTTATTTGTTTTTGTAGCCCCCAAAATTAAAAAAAATTAAAAAACCATATCCCTTTTTGAAAAAGTAGAAACCTCGAGGAGTGAAGGAGAGATCTGACTTAATTAAATCCTTGATACATTTTATTACTTTACTATGACATAAAATAAAAAGCAAGAATTATGTTCATGGTAGGTTTGGTGGAAGACGGCCAGTTGCCTGTGTTTGCTGAGAATCTATGCCCTGATTCCTCGACAGATGGTAATTAAACTAAAGAGAAAAAAAAAAACTTTGTCTTATGTGGAACATTATGGGCAAAACAATAAATCTACAGTCAATAGAGTGTTTCAGATCATCCACCTAAAACATACATAGTACCCCTTTTACAATTAAATGAAAAAGGGAAAGCTCATACCCGGTTCACCTCCACCTCAGATGAGGTGGTGACAGGTGAGCCTGGTCTCACCTCCAGAACAGGTGCCGCCTCAATCTTTTTCATAAAAAGTTACCATTAGTCATTTCAAAAATAATAATACATACACAGGGCAAAAAACTGTGTAAAGTCTCACCTGCCGCTGGGAGCGAAGTCGTTTTGAGGCAGGTTTTAATTTCTCTTGCGAGCTGGCAGGTGAGTGGTGTTTCCCTGCCATCCCAGATGTGGAGGTGACGGGTGGTTTGCCTTTCACCACGTCTGCATAGGAGGGGCGGGCAGGTGAGTGACGTCTCGCCTTCAAAACCGCCTACAGAATCAGACACACACATAATGAGTGGCATCTTTTAACATGTAAATATCAGCACATTGACACTGACCTGGCCCCCCTCTGATGCGGATGAGGTGCTGGAAGGTGAGCGGGGTCTCACTCCCAGACGGGGAGAAAGGAGCGTGAACGTGAGCGGCGGTCCCTCACTTCCACAACAGACTATAGAACAAAAAACACGTGAGTGCAAGTGAGTTATTGCAAGTGTCAGACATTAAATAAATGTGTTCATGCTACACCCACCGTCTGCTCCTCTGTCCCCGATGTAATGGGAGGTGAGCGGGATCTCACCTCAAGAACAGGTGCTGCCTCAATCTTTGTTATAAAAAGTTGCAATTAGTCATAAAAAAAATAATATATATATGTATACATATACAGGGCAAAAAACTGTACAAAGTCTCACCGGCCGCTGGGAGCGACGTCGCTTTGAGGCAGGTTTTAATGTCTCTCGCGAGACATCCTCCTCCATCCCGGATGTGGAGCTGGCAGGTGCGTGGCGTTTCCCTGCCATCCAAGATGTGGAGGTGACGGGTGTTTGGCCTTTCACCACGTCTGCATAGGAGGGGCGGGCAGGTGAGCGACCTCTCACCTCCAAAACCGCCTACAGAATCACACACACACAGAATGAGTGAGTGGCATCTTTTGACATGTAAATATGAGCACATTGACACTGACCTGGCCCCCCTCAGATGCGGATGAGGGATGCGGATGAGGTGCTGGAAGGTGAGCGGGGTCTCACTCCCAGACGGGGAAAGGAGCGTGAACGTGAGCGGCGGTCCCTCACTTCCACAACAGGCTACAAAACAAAAAACAAGTGAGTTATTACAAGTGTCAGACATTAAATAAATGCGTTCATGCTACACCCACCGTCTGCTCCTCTGTCCCCGATGTAATGGGAGGTGAGCAGGAGGGAATCACCTCCTCAGCCGTTGCCTCGACCGCTCCCCTGGGCTGGCACTTCCGGGCAACAGCTTTACGACGTCTCGCGTGAGACGTCTTTTTAAAAAGGAAAATGGTAACTTCGTTAAACATTTGCTACATCAAAGCACAAAATTATTATACACAACTCGACAGGAATTACCTTTTTTCCCTTTGGAAACGAGCGACTTGACTTCACAAAGCCAAGGCGAGATGGAACAATCTTGTTCATCTCCATCAAGATAGAGGGGTTGAACATTGTGGGCGAGAGGGGGATGGAGAAGACGCTCTCCACCTGTGGACATTAAGAAAATGTTTTAGCCCACAATATTAACACCAAGAATGCCACTCACATAAAGTCCTTATCCAAAATCACCTCCTTTTGAACCAGCCGAGCCCGGTGTCCCACAGGAGAGGTCTGCAGGGCCCTTGGCCGGTTCTTCTGTAACAGACAGAAAATCAAACAGTATTCAGAGATAAAATAAGTTTGTTAGTGATTTTTTTTATTCCTCAGGAAGAAGTGACAGAACATTTGTCAACCAGGCCTCGTCAGTGAGGTAACAAAGTGTCAAAATGTTTTGTTAGCTGACCAAAACAAACGCACGTTGTCCAAGTGGCAGAGCAGTGACGTGTTGTGACTGACAGTTTCCTTAGTGACCAGTGGTGTGTGACCTGGAACTTGTACAGTAATGCCTGTACAAGTTCCTCTTTAATGCTTTTTTGTTTTGTTTGTTATTAGCGAGACAGACACAGACACACACACACACACACACCTTTCTGCGTCGTTCAACCAGAGTGAAGTCATCAGGGGGTGGAAGTGGCACAGGAATGGGATCAGTGGGAGCAGGTGACTCCAGTTGTATGTAGCAGGCCTGCCACAACAACTTCACGAAGATCACCATCCCATGATTGTCACTCAGATGAATCTGAGAGAGAGAAATAAACTATAAGCATTCATTACAAATAAACAGAGCTAAGGTTAGACTTTAGGACGGATCAGAGAACTTCAGCTGGTTAGGAAACATCAGAGTTTGTTCTTGCAAAATGTAAGATAGGCTTCTCGTTTAATTTTAAGATATGCTGAGGAGCTAAAGTACAGCCAATGGATTGATAAAGCAGACACAAAGCTGTGCAAAGAGTCAGAGATAACATGACTACTCACACCATCCTTGCTCCACAGCTTAGATTTCTGTGTTAAATATATTATTGGTATATAATAAAAGTGTGTGCAGATTCACACGTCTGCACCAAAGCTGCAGGTATGAAAATGAGATTATACTGTGAACATACCCAAGTCCACTGCAACACTTTGAAACTTTTGCCTCAGAAGTGTTTGGGGCTCCACAACCTGAGCGATACGAGTCGGGAAGTCCATGACCACAACCTGTGTCAGATATGAACATGTTAACATCCGGTGAAGTGAAATCAAATGTATAAATTGAAATATTATAATAAGAAACCCTCTTACCTTCTTAAACCGTGCACAGAGGTAGCTAAGGAGATGGGCAAACGCCTTGCCAGCCTCGGTGACGGTACCAAAAGCTCCCAAGTCATTGCACGGAGCGAGGAGACACACCAGATCAGGCTCTGTTAAATGAAGTTTGAAGTCAGTATAGTTAAGCAGACAAGCTAAACTAAATTCGGCTAACACTTCACCTATGCGCAGTTTAGTCTTCTGCAGCTGATCATAGAGATCCTGAGATGAACCTCCAGGTGTCGAACTGAAGCCAAAGTAAAGACATCCCTCTGGCATCTCAACGAACCCATCCACGATGGCACGCAGATGGGAGTGGCCGATCACGAACACAAACTAGAAAACATATGTACAATTTAAAACTACATTCCACGGCCACTGTAGACCCCAAAATATTAGAGTCACAAGCACAAGAGTCAAGGGCGCATGCGATAAAGCGATAACTCATTTGTGAGAGAGACATGGAGCAGAGGAGACATGGAGCGGAGGAGACACGGAGCGGAGGAGACACGGAGCAGAGGAGGAGACACGGAGCAGAGGAGACATTGGACCTAATTGTACACTTTTATGCTAATTAATACATTTAACCCGGCAGTTTTGACTGAATTATTACAGTTTGGTAAATACTTAATCACATAAACAAAAATCTGGGGTCACATGGGAAAAAATAAGGGGAAAACTCCAGCATTAAGTCACGATCTGGAGCCACGTGTTAGGTGAAATTGGAAACTCTAAATTTGCCCAATGGACAGGTGTTGAAAATTAGCAGATTCTGCTATAACACTTAAAACATTGCATCTGGTTCATCCAATGTAAATGCTATGTCCTTAAATAAATAAATAAAAAGCCCTGTCAAATGAGTAGTATCTTGTTTCAGGAATCCATGCTCACCTTCTTGTCGGGACACACTTTGGGTTGGATTAACTTGTAGAAACGGTTGGTAACCTTAGACTTTGGCCAGTTCTGTTTCCATGGAGAATGGCGGTGACCAGTACCAGCTGAAGGGAACAATCATCAGACAAACTTGTACAGAAAGGTCAAAGTGCAGAGACTAACTTACCAAAGACAGGCTTGGGTTTGGAGGGGCTGCGAGGAGGAGTCACGCGAGGGGGGAGCACGATCTGAATCTGAGAGAGCACTTCTGCTGCTCTCAGCTGCTCCGCCCGGCGCTCCTTAGCAGCCAAAGAGCGCTTGACTCCCTTTTGGCGAGGCATCTGATACATAATGTGGAGGAATAAGGACGAATATTGAAAATCATCAACATTAAAGGCTCAAATGTGCAAACGAGAAGAACCTGAGGAAGAGACTAAACCAGACCTGACAGACATGACAGAGCGTGTGCGCGCAGAGAGCGCGTGTGACAGACATGACAGACCTGACAGAGCGCGTGTGTGCGCGCAGAGAGCGCGTGGAGCGCATGTGTGCGATGATAACGAGACATGTTAATAAAAGTTTATTTTTCATTAATGATGTTATTCTGTTATCCTTTCCTTGTGACCGATTCAGAATTAGCTATGACAGGTACTATGATCAGGCTATGATCAGTACCTGTCATGTTGACAGGGACGCAAAAATAATTATTTCAAGGCTTGCAGACCCGAGTCTAGGTCTGAGACCAGGTCTAGACCCGAGTCTCGGTCAGAGTCCTGGACTAGACCAGAGTCTCGGTCAGAGCGCGGCCCCAGGGGAGCACGCACAGTCCCGCCTTTATATCGCAAATACACATTTTAAACCTGTTTACCACATTTTTTTCAGCGCGTTTTGCTGTGACTGGGGGGGTGGAGGAGGGCACACACTTAAGCTTCAGTTCTGTCTGTCTAAAACACGCTAAATCTACTGTTACGCGCTCCTGCGCGCCGCGTCCCCCCCCTCCTCCTCTCCTCCCCCCTTCCTCTCCCCCTCTCCTCCTCTACTCCCCCCTTCCTCTCCTCCCAGGGTGCGTTTTAGGCAAACCCAGAAGAAAACATCTTTTGAAATTTTAAATTATAATTATATTTATATTCTGTCCGCCTGTGCAATACATTTAATTCAAAAATCTGTAAACCAAGTAATAAAATAACTGCGGCCTTAGTTTGAGACACGCACGCACACACACTGCCAAAACTGAATCAGGTCTAAACCAGGATCTTGGACTTCGACTTGAAAACTTGAATCGGGACTAAAACAGGGACTAAATCTGGGCTTGTTTGAACACATACACTGGCAAATTCAACATTTAAGCACAAAATTAACTCAGCTTTGTATTAAAAAAACTTACCTTCGAGTAGAAGACCGCACGGTGAGACACTTTTCTTCGAGGAAGGAAAGTATCGAAAATATGAGCTTATTGGACAAATAGATGCTAACTATCCGATGAAAGTTGATCCAAAAGTCCAAATATGGAATAATTCTGTGAAGAAATGAAACTCAGTCCAGCCAGAAACAGGAGCGAGTGAGACAGGAGGAGCAGACGCGCGCTTCAAAAGAGGGCAGAGTCATCGTTTGAACATTTAGACCAATCAGTTTGAAAGATGCATTTGGTTGGACCAATCAGAGCACAGAGACATAATGTGTTAAGAAAAGCCAGAAAATAATTGAAAACATGGAGTTCTCATGAAAAGTGAACATGCAGCCGCCATTTTGGAAATGCTGTCCTCTTGTTGGCCACTATCTTGGCCGCCATCTTTCTACTGTAACAGATCAAGTGTTATTGTGCACAACTGTATATATAATGAAAAATTAATATATATTTCCTTCAAATTACAGGAAGTACTGCTGAGACCTAACACAAAACTGACAGTGTAAAGAATAATTTGGCAAAATAAATGTTTGTAAGTAATATTTATTGTCAAATCATTGCTGCTGTGTAAATTATATGGAGTTTGTCTCCCTTCTTGGAATATAAGTAACAGTGGTGGATCCAGGGGGGGTGCGCATGCACCCGCGTTTTTAAGATAGAAATGTATTTTTTCTGCGTGAAACCCATGCAATATTACTTGAACAGTAAAAAACGACAAATCCCTACGTCCGTGAATGCGACATCCGGTCACGTGGTTTACGTTTACAACACGTTACGCGCACGCTGCGCCACTACAGCCAATCACAGTTTGCCGCGGCCGGTACGAAAAAAATGGCAAGTTTGGCTAAACAGGTTGAGCAATGGGTTAGAATACAGTAGACCCAGTTATGAATCCTGCAGCTATTTCACTTTATTCATGTTGTTCTTTTCATATTTATATTTTCTTAACGTGAAACATGTCATTTGTGCAGAGTGGAGGGTCACTCTACCCCAAAATTGTCAAATAATTTATCAGTCATTTAGTAAAGAGACTGTTAGAGTACACTCCAAGCATGGGGACATTTTACAAAGTCTGCCAAGCTCTTGAGTTCAGGACTCGAGTGCAAAGGGACCATCAGCTTTGTACATATTGGTTTTGTCACTGTGCCATAAATATAATGTCAAATGGGAATGGGAAAAACGGAAAATCTCTGAAATGTTCACATTTACGCTTCACACTTAAACAAACTTCTCCGTGGGCGATAGCTCGATCAAGCTTAACTTTGGGAAAGTATCATCTACACAAGCGGGGCATCAAAATGTATCCATATTTTCATTCTTAGTGTTACGGTCTCTGTGTGGCGAAGCTGCAAATTTGACCGACAATTGAGTTAATTTGCACTGGTTACACACAGCATTGGCCTTGTACAATGTGTCGCCGTCTTAGTTCTTAGAAAATGAGGGCGCGTTAGCGCCATCTCTGTAAAATTCAATGTTGGCATCCCGATCAAAAAAGTCAATGAGACTCATGTCATAATTGTTATGGCTTTGCCGTAACGATGACCGAAACCTCCCATGTTATTCCAAAGGGGAAATCGCCAGAACATGTTTACACTTTATACTTTCACCAACTCCTCCCAGGGCGTTAGCCCTATCAACGTGAAATTTGGTGAGACTCATCTTCAGGGGTGGACCATCAAAAGGTATCCACATTTTTATTCAAAAAGTCACGGTCTCTGTGCGGCAAAGCCGCACATTTTGCCAAGAATTCAAAATAAAATTGCTTTTTGATGGTAAAATAAAGGGGAGAAGATGTGACAGCGTCACAGATTCAGCAGTAGGCGTAATAAAAGGACCATTGGGGCGCGTTAGCGCCCCCTCCTCTTGCGGCGTGGCGGCGTGGCGAGGGCCGATCATTGCCGCTTGCGGCTTTAATTATTAATATTTCTGTTAATTTTACACAACTGAAAATATAATTTGAGAGATCAATCTGAAAGTCACAAATGAAGCCTGCGTAAATTCAGCCTGGAAGACCTAACTCCACCGTCTACATCAAGGCCACCTGCTCCCCAGCTCAACCAACGCACCCAGTCCGGCCTGTCCGTCTTTGAGAGTTCAGATCTCTCCTTCACCACGGAACTCGTCCAGGTTTCTACTTTTTCCCATGGAGATTTTTGTAGTTTTTCCTGGCTGAAAAGGAGAGTCCTAAGGACAGTGGATTCCCAGGACATCGCCCCTCGCACCTTCTCCCCATCTTCAATCAACGCACCAAGTCACTCCTCCCCGTCGCACGTCGCACCTCCGCTCCCAATCAGCGCACAGCCGGTCCCATATTAACCCTCACCTCAGATGGCTCGGCCGCTTCAGACCGTACTGCGACCCACCACCTCCCCTCCTCCTCCTCTGCATCCCTCTCATCCTAATCATCCTCTCTACCCTCTCACCATATCTACCACCACCAGTCTCCAGGCCCTGGGGGGAGACATCTAATACAAATAGATCATGGAGTGCCCATGATCGCAATGTCTTCCGCCGGGGTCTGAGCGCCAAATAACCCACGTAATAAAGCTTGCTAAACAGTCCTTTCTTTGTCGTCTCTGCGTCTCTCCAGGGTGAAATACAAGTACATCAGCAGATATTAAGTAGTAGTTATTCACACTTATATTCTAGATACCGTCAATGTGCCAGGTGTCATTTGGGCCTTTGCTTATGTAGTTCAGTCTTAATTAAATTCTGTCCAGGATATCGATTGACACCTACAGAATCTAAGTCCCGCATCACTTGTGCTATGTCATTCCAAAAGTAAATACAACATTGAAATAACCAGTTAGAAAACTTCCACAATATATGCATTTATCAAGCACAAAAATACAGAACACACAATAAAATTACCTGTAGCAAGGTCGCATCCCTTATTACTTTAAGCATGGCTCTTATCCCTTGTTGAGGGGACCACATTTTCAGTTCATGCTGGAAAATTAAAACAAATATTTCTTGTTTTACAACGTTATACAATGTACACTACTTACTTGCACTGCATTTCTTATTTGTGCCAGAGGTTTGTGACCACTTCGGCTTTTGAGTCCAAGGTTTCTTAAACGTCTTCGTAGATGTCTTTCACTAGATGCAAACGACAATAGTGCATTTTATATTTTGTTTTAGCAGGAGTACTTGTTGTATTAGTTTTATTACTTCAAATATTTGCACCTGATTTTATGTCCACATGAAGTCAACATACAGCAGATCTCTCTCTGCTTAAATCCCAAGTTAAATAGTTGTAAGATAATGTCATCTACAAAAGTTTGACGGATAAAGTTAGGACACTTTGGACAATGTAAGGTAATAAAGTAAACATACATTTTAGGTTATGATAGTTCTGACAATGCCTTGTGCAAAATATTTTTAGGGGCTCATAAATATAACTGCCCAGTATTGGTATCAGCCAATATTCATGTAATTGTGTGATATCTGTTTCAGTCCAAAACCACAGATATCAGTCCACAATGTTACGTCTTGGTAATGTAAGAGTTAAACCTGCCGTCCTTAAAAAATAGGAAGAAAACAGCTGCATGGACAGAAGCTGCTATATTCTAACAGAGCAGGCTGTAAAAGTACATGTAAAGCACTAGAAACATTTTATATGAAAGTGATCATTAAATATATTAATTCACTCGCTACCCGTTCAAAATGCGATGTTCTTTTCAAACATTATTTTACCACTTATCTTTCAAAACGTATTAATTTCATCAAGTTCATACTGTCAATTACATAACCAAGCGACAAGTACAGTAATATTTGAATGAATGGCATGTTGCGGGCCCACAACAAAAACACAATGGCCATGAATAAAATGCAGTTTTGGTGGTTTATTTTATCCCTTAGTTTCCCAGAAGAAAGAAAAAAATACTGGAAGGTTTCACAAACTCCAGCATTTTTTCCCTCCTGCTCAACAGGTGTTGCCCACTCTGCAACAAAGCACCAACTGATCAGCAGTTAAAATGGGCCCGCTTTTTTTAATTTCATGCCCCTCTCATGTGTATTACATAATCCAACCAAAAAACATTTGCAAAAAAGAGCTACGTATGCGGAATTGGACATGAGCGACGAGTAGGCTGTCGGCAAGACGAGAAGTGCACACCTGGTGTCTCACATAATTGGAGACATTTTTAAATATGGATCGAATGGGCAAGTGGAAAGGTAATTGTGCATGTTTAATGACATGCATGCATTTCTAGGTCGGTTCAACATTTATGCAGTAATAGTAACCCTACTTGGGCTCTAAGCAACATATTTACGGTAGCGCACGGCCGTTGGTTGACTGGGCAGCTCTGTCACATGACAATAGCATGGTTTCGTCTTTAGGTTTTGTTATCACTAGTCCCAGTCATAGGATCCATAGTTATGGGAAAGTAGCTACCAGACTGTCCAAATGGCTGTGTGATTGAGGCACTAAAGTCTCGTAAATGTATCTGTTATTATCTTTCTCTATCTTGTCGCATTTCTCCCTGTGGCCCTCAGAGGCAACTGTTGTTGTGATTTTGGGCCTTACAAAAATAAATTGATTTGATTTGATCTTTTTATGCTTTGCAGACGCAGCTCAACCAAGTACATCGAAGGAGATCAGTACAACACACTGTATGTATTTTCTAACCAACCATGTGTTCTAATATACAATGGTCATAGGCCCATGTAAATTAATTTGAACCACCAACATTCAGACAATGTGCGCAGCTATAACTAATTGTGTAATGATGCTTTTTGCCACAATATAATGCAATACTTAAAACTGCACCACAGACACCTCGTGCTCAGCACACCGCATGTCTGTCGATGCAGTGTTGACAAAAATTGGCTGCAATGCGGTCAAAAGTAAATCTCAAAATTTGGTGACTTCACATTCCATTTTCAAGTTTTGACTTTGCACAAACAACTCAATTTCAGCTCCACAAATGGCCTTCCAAAAGGCTTTGGGGGTTTTCAAAAAAACAAAGCGAAAGCAGTATCCATTGGGAAAGCCAACGGCAAAGCCCTTCAAGGTAGTAAATGGAGCATTTGCATAGAGCAAAACACAGTGAAATGTTAATGATATGACCTATGAACATGATCAAACTTTAGATCAAACTGATCCCAATGGAGTGGAAGGTCCGAACCAAAAAGATGCCGGGGAAGTTTGTCCGTAAGGTGATGGACGAAATGCGACCACAACCCTCATCTTCAGAGGAGAGGAAAATAATGTCGACATCCTCAGCAAGGTGGCACCTTCACCTTATGCCACCAGGACTGATCAAGGTGGCCAAAGCTTGACTTTGAAACAGAATTTGCCACAGTTGGTGACATGCCGCAACCTTGGAAAAAAGATTTCATGGTTGCACATGAAAAATCAACGGGTAAGAATATTTGTGAAATGTCTGAATGTCAGATTAGGCTGAACTATGGTTGGTTTTGCAGTGGATGTATGTTACATCAGTCACCAATAAATAGTAACAGAAATAATTTGGCATGCCACAGTAACGCCACTTTCATCAGCTCAGGCCGCGGCTATTTTATTACTAGGTTTACGGATCCGCCCTACTTTGATTAGTTATTCTACAATATAACATAAATTATTTTCAATTTTTTTAAAATAAAGTTCCACCGACAACGCAAAATAGCATTAAATTATATATAAAAAGCTGTATTAAGTCAAAAGATAAGACCGCGTGAAAAAAAATTTCGCCAAAATCCTGCGGGAGTCATTTATTTTGGACAGCATTGTTGTGACGGAGCTGGTCCGTCCAGTGCGCGGTCCCGGGGAGACCATGTGAAGACGCGCGCGCCCGTTTCCCTGTCTGCTGCTCGCCGCGCCAAATCCCTTATATCGCAAATACACTTTTTAAACCCGTTTACCGCATTTTCTCCAGCGCGTTTTAACGTGATTAAGGGTGCACACTTAGAAGCGTATGTTCTATCAATGAAAAAGACGCTAAATCTACAGTTCCACTCACCTGCGCACTGCGTCTCCTCACTCTCCTCCCGTGGTGCGTTTTGGGGAAACCCGGAAGAACAAATCTTTTGAAATTGAAATTATATTTATATTCTGTCCGCCTGTTCAATATATTTTATTAAAAAATCCATATACCAAGTGAGAGTGTTAAGTTTTACACGTTTTTGCATTTGAGAAAGCCCAATGATGACATTGATTTTTAGAAGTGTAATTAAATTGTAAAATATAACACTGGCAATTTTTAACCATATAGCTTGCACAATGAGCTGACACAATTGGGACACATAATCTAAAGTGTCAGTTTTGTCACAAATAGGTTTTTATGAGGCTGCAAATGCAAAAAGCATTAAATAATTCGACATCAAAAGGCTGGTGCGTTTTTTCTCTGTTAAAGATTTTAGTATTTAGATGTATTTGACAGTATAAATTAAAATCTAAAATTGAGGGTAGATATGCTGCCCTCCAACAGAGGCATTAACGTCTGTGTTCACAATAAAATCATCACCATATCCGTCTTCTTAATCTAATGAACACTGTTGTTATATTTCAGAGGATACTGTGGATAGTCCACCAAGAAAGCAACCCCTTCACTCTCAGCTAGCCACGCCTCCTAACTAACGCCCCTTTCCCCAGCAACCTATTTCTACCTGTCCATTCAAGCATCATTGTTTTTCTCTGCACTCTTGACTGAGTGTGCGTCAAGTCGCAGCGTAGACCCAGAGCGGAATCAGCATAGATCCGGAACTAGCCATAAACCCATCCGATTCGGACTCGGCATTTCCAAACCGGATTCCTCTCTCCCCAAGGAGCGTACTAATTCGCAGTGCGACTCACCTTCGGCTGTCGCCGCAGCCCTAAGATTTTCGACTCTTTGTCAGAGGCCTTGTGCTGGATTCTAGTTAACAATTTCAAACTTCCGTATGTGCTGCATCTCCTCGATGACTTCTTGGTCGTGACCCCCGAGTCATTGCCCCCCGCTCAGGGCTATATACTCTCATTAACGTCTTCTCCGATCCTGGCGTTCCTTTGTCTAAAGAGAAAACGCTCGGCCCCGCAGGGCAGGCCCTTCTTGTCTCGCCAAAGCCGCTTCAGCCACCTCTCTTCTGACAAAGTGGCCCTCAGCACTGCGTTCAGGTCAGAAATGCGTCTGTGGAAGCCTTTTCTGGATTCCTGGAATGGCATTTCATTCTTTTACGGCGACTTCTTGTCCCTTCCTGAGGACATTCAGTCCAAACTATAGGTGTTCGATGGTATATTGTCCTGGGAAATTAAATTAATTGATGATATGTCAAAAATGTATATATCAAATCAAATAAATTTATTTTTGTAAGGCCCAAAATCACAACAACAGTTGCCTCTGAGGGCCACAGGGAGAAATGAATCAACAATGTCTGTGGTGGCGATGAAGTCAGACAATGTCTGTGGTGGCGAGGGAGTCAGACAATGTCTGTGGTGGCGAGGGACGATGTCCCAGGGTCCTCTGTCCTTAGACTCTCCTTCTCGGCCAGGAAAAACTACAAAAAAAACCTCTTTGGGAAAAAAGCGTAGAAACCTGGAGGAGTTCCAGTGAAGGAGAGATCCGACTCTCACAGACGGACAGACGGACACGAGGGAGACTGGAGCTGGACCCACTCTTCAGGCAGATGAGGGACCGACTGAGGCGAACTGGACCCACTCTTCAGGCAGATGAGGGACCGACTGAGGCGAACTGGACCCACTCTTCAGGCAGATGAGGGACCGTCGGAGTCGATCTGGACCCACTCTTCAGGCAGATGAGGGACCGTCGGAGTCGAGCTGGACCCACTCTTCAGGCAGATGAGGGACCGTCTGAGTCGAGCTGGACCCACTCTTCACCCACTCTTCAGGCAGATGAGGGACCGACTGAGTCGAGCTGGACCCACTCTTCAGGCAGATGAGGGACCGACGAAGGCGAACTGGACCCACTCTTCAGGCAGATGAGGGACCGTCCACACAGGGCAGGGACCACTTCACCAGGAGAGGGGCATCTGGGTCCACAGGTCCTCAGGAGTGAGAGAAAGAAAAAGAAGGCGGTGAACAGTTTGTAAGTGGAATTAAAAAATAAATATTGTTTGATAGCATAAGTAGTCAGAAGAAGAGGATAGTGCTCAAGCTGTCATACTTCCCCCAGCATAGTTACTCCTAGGGCAGCGTAGCTAAAGCTGTGGGTTTATGTTGAACCCACAGCCTGAAAAAACCGAGGTCATTGTGCTTGGCCCTAAGCATCTACGAGACTCTCTATCTGAGCAGATAGTCACACTGGACAATGTCAGTGTAGCCTCCAGTTCTACTGTAAGAAACCTTGGAGTCTTATTTGACCAGGAGCTCTCATTTAAAGCTCATATAAATCAAGCTTGTAAAACAGCCTATTTCCATTTGCGCAACATAGCCAAAATCAGAAGAATTCTGCCTAAAAGTGATGCCGAAAAACTTATCCATGCATTTGTAACGACTAGATTAGACTACTGTAACTCCCTGCTTGCAGCGTGTCCTAAAAGCTCCATAAAAAGCTTTCAACTGGTTCAAAATGCAGCAGCAAGATTACTAACAGGAACAAAAAGAAGAGAGCACATTACGCCAGTGCTGAAGTCTCTTCACTGGCTCCCCGTCGAGTCTAGAATCAAATTCAAAATTCTACTCTTGACCTACAAAGCCATAAATGACATGGCCCCATCCTACCTCAAAGATGCTATAGAACCATATCATCCAAACAGAGCTCTTCGCTCTCAGAATGCCGGCCTTCTGGTGGTGCCAAGAGTCTCTAAAAGTACTGTAGGAGGTAGAGTGTTTAGCTACCAAGCCCCTGTGTTATGGAATCAGCTCCCGACCCATGTTAAATATGCTGACACAGTCTCTTCATTTAAGTCCAGGCTTAAAACGTTCCTCTTCGAAATCGCTTATGGTCAGACTAGTTAGGAACAGAAACATAAACCCACAGCTTTAGCTACGCTGCCCTAGGAGTAACTATGCTGGGGGAAGTATGACAGCTTGAGCACTATCCTCTTCTTCTTCTGACTACTTATGCTATCAAACAATATTTATTTTTTGATTCCACTTGCAAACTGTTCACCGCCTTCTTTTCTTTCTCTCACTCCTGAGGACCTGTGGACCCAGATGCCCCTCCCCTGGTGAAGTGGTCCCTGCCCTGTGTGGACGGTCCCTCATCTGCCTGAGGAGTGGGTCCAGCTCGCCCCCGACGGTCCCTCATCTGCCTGAAGAGTGGGTCCAGCTCGCCTCCGACGGTCCCTCATCTGCCTGAAGAGTGGGTCCAGCTCGACTCAGACGGTCCCTCATCTGCCTGAAGAGTGGGTCCAGCTCGACTCCGACGGTCGCTCATCTGCCTGAAGAGTGGGTCCAGCTCGACTCCGACGGTCGCTCATCTGCCTGAAGAGTGGGTCCAGCTCGACTCAGACGGTCCCTCATCTGCCTGAAGAGTGGGTCCAGTTCGCCTCAGTCGGTCCCTCATCTGCCTGAAGAGTGGGTCCAGCTCCAGTCTCCTCGTGTCCGTCCGTCCGTCTGTGAGAGTCGGATCTCTCCTTCACTGGAACTCCTCCAGGTTTCTACGCTTTTTTCCCAAAGAGGTTTTTTTTGTAGTTTTTCCTGGCCGAGAAGGAGAGTCTAAGGACAGAGGACCCTGGGACATCGTCCCTCGCCACCACAGACATTGTCTGACTCCATCGCCACCACAGACATTGTCTGACTTCATCGCCACCACAGACATTGTTGATTCATTTCTCCCTGTGGCCCTCAGAGGCAACTGTTGTTGTGATTTTGGGCCTTACAAAAATAAATTGATTTTTATTTGATTTGATTTTGATTTGATGTTTCTGTTCCTAACTAGTCTGACCATAAGCGATTTCGAAGAGGAACGTTTTAAGCCTGGACTTAAATGAAGAGACTGTGTCAGCATATTTAACATGGGTCGGGAGCTGATTCCATAACACAGGAGCTTGGGAGCTAAACGCTCTACCTCCTACAGTACTTTTAGAGACTCTTGGGACCACCAGAAGGCTCTACCTCCTACAGTACTTTTAGAGACTCTTGGCACCACCAGAAGGCCAGCATTCTGAGAGCGAAGAGCTCTGTTTGGATGATATGGTTCTATAGCATCTTTGAGGTAGGATGGGGTCATGTCATTTATGGCTTTGTAGTTCAAGAGTAGAATTTTAAATTTGATTCTAAACTCGACAGGAGCCAGTGAAGAGACTTCAGCACTGGCGTAATGTGCTCTCTTCTTTTTGTTCCAGTTAGTAATCTTGCTGCTGCATTTTGAACCAGTTGAAAGCTTTTTATGGAGCTTTTAGGACACGCTGTGAGCAGGGAGTTACAGTAGTCTAATCTAGTCGTTACAAATGCATGGCAAGTTTTTCAGCATCGCTTTTAGGCAGGATTCTTCTGATTTTGGCTATGTTGCGCAAATGGAAATAGGCTGTTTTACAAGCTTGATTTATATGAGCTTTAAATGAGAGCTCCTGGTCAAATAAGACTCCAAGATTTCTTACAGTAGAACTAGAGGCTACACTAACATTGTCCAGTGTGACTATCTGCTCAGATAGAGCGTCTCGTAGATGTTTAGGACCAGCACAATGACCTCGTTTTTTTCAGGGTTAAGAAGCAGGTAGTTTAGTGTCATCCAGGTTTTTATCTCCTTCACACAAGCACTAAGTCTGTCTACTTGATCGCTCTGATCAGGTTTCATTGATAAATACAGCTGAGTGTCATCTGCATAGCAGTGGAAGTTAATGCCATGCTTTCTGATAATGTTGCCTAATGGCAGCATATAAAGAGTAAACAGAATTGGACCGAGTACCAAACCCTGTGGCACACCATAAATTACTTTAGAGCATGGTGAGGAGCTCTGGTTTACATTAACAAATTGGTACCTATCAGATAAATAGGATTTAAACCAGCTGAGGGCTGTTCCTCCAACACCTACATCACATTCTAGCCTCTGCAGTAGAATGTTGTGGTCGATGGTGTCAAACGCTGCGCTGAGGTCCAACAGAACCAGGATTGAGACCAGTCCATCGTCAGCGGCTAATAACAAATCATTTGTGACTTTAACTAGTGCAGTTTCAGTGCTGTGGTGGGCTCTGAACCCTGACTGGAAAACTTCAAATAAGTTATTGTCCTGTAGGTGGCGACAAAGCTGTTTTACTACAACTTTTTCAAGGATTTTAGAGACGAAGGGAAGATTTGAAATAGGTCTGTAGTTTACCAATAGGTCAGGATCTAGGTTAGGCTTTTTCAAAAGAGGTTTAATGACTGCATGTTTGAAGGACTGTGGAACATAGCCACTTTCTAGTGAAGTATTTATTATATTAAGAATAGAGTCTATAATTAGGGGGAGAAAGTCTGAGGAGTCTGCTTGGAATGGGGTCTAGGACACAAGTTGAGCTTTTAGAGGACATAATGGCTGAAGTTATCTCTGCTTGATCAACAGCTGTGAACCTTTCTAAGTTTACAGGTGGATTTATATGGGACGTTAGATTTACAGCTTGGGCTAGTTCAGGGCTAATAGCGGGGTAATTTCATCTAATTTATCTCTGATTGTTTTTATTTTATTGTTAAAAAATAGGAGGAAATCATCAGAGCTGAGTGTAGCTGGGATTGAGGGCTCTACTGCGCTGTGACAGTTTGTTAGCCTAGCTACAGTGCTGAAAAGGAATTTAGTGTTACTTTTGTTGACTTCTATTAGATTTGAATAATATCTGGTTTGGGCCTTACGCAGAGCCTGCTTATAGGACAGTAGCAGCTTTTCCATGCTTTTAGGGATTCTTCTGTGTGAGAGCGACGAAATAATCCCTCTAACTTTCTAACTCTTTGTTTATGTGAACGCAGTTCTTGGTTGTACCATGGGGAGGCGCGCTTTGGCCTAATGACCTTCTGTTTTAACGGCGCTACAACGTCAAGAGCAGACTTCAGAGAATTCATGGTCAAGTCGACAAATTGATCACTTATACTGGGACTAAAACTGTTCTCAGCAGGATCACATGACATGTCAGAGTATTGGCTCTATTATTTCTTTGAATTTTGAGATAGATTTTTCAGATTTTGTCCTTTTCATTATGACTATTTTGTGGGACAGGATGATCTTTAAGAATAAACTGAAAGGTAATTAGGAAATTATCTGACAATATAGGGTTTTGAGGGAGGACAATGAGGTCACTAATCTCTATTCCACACGTTAGGACAAGATCCAGAGTGTTCTTGTGAGTGTGAGTCGCTTTATTTACATTCTGAGTGAAACCAATGCTGTCTAACAAGGCGCTGAAGGCATTACTGAGAGCGTCATCACTCATGTTCACGTGGATATTAAAGTCTCCAGCTATAACTATTTTATCCCAGGCTAACACTAAGTTTGATATAAAGTCAGAAAACTCTGTTAAAAACTCTGAATAGGGACCAGGAGGTCGGTAGATAACTATGAACAAAACTCCTTTTTGGTTTTTCATACTTGGACATGTGATTGACAGCATGAGGCTTTCAAATGAGTGAAATGCATTGTTAATTTTAGGGCTCATGAGTAGGCTTGAGTGGGAGATCACTGCCACACCACCACCTCTGTGCTCCTGGCGGTCTGAAAGTTAACATGGGTGGGTGGGGTGGACTCATTTAGTCTGACATAGTCGTCTTGTTGAAGCCACGTTTCAGTTAGAGCTAGAAGATCTATGTTATAGTCACTAATTAATTCATTAACTAACAGCGATTTGGAGGAAATTGCTCTAATGTTTAGCAGTCCACATTTTACGTGTTTATTCATTTGTTTATTTGTGTCATTTGTGATTGTTATTTTCCTTAAGTTATTTGGTCTGACGCCTGAAATATTTTTTCGGAGATGTGACTTTTTGGCATTATTTGTACGAGGGACACGAGGGACACACACAGTCTCTATAACTTAACATATGTAATCTTTACAGGACATTTCCATTTCGATCATGTCAAAGCCGTCAACACCAGCAGGTACATTAGAAAAAGTATTACCCACAGTGAAATTTAAAAAATTGATAATGTGTGCGTGTGTGTATTTATGTATCCCATTTTATTTTGATAGGCCTTGCATCCATTCAGGATGAAAATCAGGTGAGATCATTTATTTGATTTAAGAGTAAATAGACATTTTTTTATAGACCAAAGCAAAATCGTATGTTTGTGAATTAAGATAATTTGCTATGGCAATAAACCTTTTTTTCTGATTCTGATCAAAATCAGAAAGCTGTGATGTCGTCTGTATAATATAGATAAATAGTTAAATAAATACGGATGAATCGGTGTTCTCGCTGAGGGGTTTGAGCATGGCGGGGGTTTGCTGCGGCTGTGACCCGCCATGCACAAACCCCTCAGCCCAGCGAGAACACTGTGTGGAAAGGCACTGTGACAAAAATGCTTGTTTTTATCGCAATGTTACAGGACAAGATTAAAAAAGTTACTGAAAAGAGGCACGGGAACGAATCAGGTAAAAAGGGGTAATAATGTAACAAAGATTTTGATATCTAACAACAAATTGCATAACTTGAAGTATATAATGTGAGAAGTTTTAAATGTTTTTTTTTTCATGTGGCACTATATTTACATATGAACAGAGCCAAAGGTGCCCTTTGTGGATCCCTGAAAAAGACGATTTTTTTAGGGGAAGGGACCTTTGGCAAGCTTTACAGAGGTTCCCTGTACAGCACCCCAACAGCGATCAAAGTAATCGAGATCGGTCTGTGGGTGCGTGAGAAAGATTTTCTCCATGAGGTGAAGGTCTGCCTGTAGTACCAATATACAGTATCAATGCCGATTTGACTGAATTTGGATTTCACTGTGGGATTTCACTGTTTAGTTACTGTATTGATCTCAGACATGATGTACAGTGAGTAAAAAAAGTACTTGAAAACCCTGTGATTTTGCAAGTTCTCCCACGTGGAAAATATGGAGGGGTTTGAAATGTTCATCTTAGGTTCAATTTCAGTGTGTACGGCATGGTATAAAGGCCTCTCTCGTAATTAGGCCCGAGCCCCAGCAGGGCGGAGGGCCTATTGCTCCCGCAACGCTGCCGAAGGCTGCGTTGCAACTGTCTGACCAAACATGCGAGCGCAGCCCGCATGTTTGCTGCCCCGTCGCCCCTGGCAAGTACAGTGAACTAGCCCATGCCGAAGGCATGGATCAAGCATACTTACTCCTGCTATGACAGAAATAGCGAAGCGCTGCATTCCTCCAAAAACCCTCCTGGCATCGTCCTGTACGCGAGAATCCATGCCGCAGGCATGGGCCATGCTTGTATCTGCTCAAATCAATGGAAGTCTATGGGGAGTGGGCGGGGCATCCCGACGGAATGGGGAGTGACGAGCGCGTAAGCGCTCGTAATGATGATTCCACCCCATGGCGGCATGGGGAAGGCTTAGAGCTTTCAAACGATGTATAATTTGTTGTTATAGTGGAAACGGCTATATTGTTTTTGCTAAAAATATTATTATTTTAATTTTTCTTGTTCTTCTGCTTTTTGAGCTCTAATTTGACCCCCTGAACATGCTCAAAAACTCAAACTTTGCCCAAAATTCAGAATCGGCGAAAAATTTGATTTTTCTGGGCCATTTTCGTTAAAAAATGGCGCGACAGCGCCACCGACAAAAGTCAAAATACATTGCGCCTATGGGAGACGCCCCAAGGTCAACTTTGGCGTAAAGCTACGAAATTCGGGACACGCATTCCTCTCGTGAGGACAAAAATAAAAAATTATTGTGGCCATGCCCCCAGACTTACCCTATGGCCGCCATCTTCCTTTGAAAATGAAAACAAGCCGAGTTAGCCATTTTGTTTACGTCAAACTTTGACGAACTCCTCCTAGGGCGTTTTGCCCACCGACTTCAAAATCGGCGTACGTCCTCTGGACAAGTGGGGCATCTAAAGTTATCCAATTTTTTGAGATACCTTTTACGGTCTGTGTGCGGCGCAGCCGCAAAGTTGGACAACTTATTTTGGAATATTGCAGATCTAAAAATTGCTCCCATTTGATCAAAACCAGTCCGATTAGGACCAAATTTGAATCAGTTGTTAAACTTTCTAGTTTGGACCAGTTTAGGCTGACAAAATTGAAATGGCCGCGATAGCGCCCCCTACAGAGTGACCTTTAAATTAACATTGAAGGTAAAAAAATTGGTTTTACCAAAATTGTCTAAACTTTACCCAAAATTCTATTTTGCCGTCCCAATCACAAAAGCCAATCACAAAAATGCCTAATTTTTTACGGCGTAGTCGTAGCGATGACAGAAACCTCCCATGTTATCCCTATGGGAAAACCACAAAATCTCTCAAATTACCACATTTTTATGTTTTACACTTTAACGAAGTCCTCCTAGTGCGTTTTGCCCACCAACCTCAAAATCGGTGTACGTCCTCTAGACATGTGGGGCATCTAAAGTTATCCAAATTTTAAGGATAACTTTTACGGTCTCTGTGCGACGGAGCCGCAAACGTTTCCCAGAATTCTGACTATTTGGCCTTCAGAGTGGCCTATAAACAATAGAGCTTTTCCAAATGACATGATATTTTGAACAAAATTCTAATTTGCCATCCTGATCATAAAAGTATGAGAGCCAAAGTCATATTTTGTACGGCGTAACCGTAGCGTTGACCGAAACATCCCACGTTATCCTTATGGGAAAATCGTAGAATCGCTCAAATCACCACATTTTTACGCTTCACACTTTAACAAACTCCTCCTAGGGCGATAGCCCGATCAAGTTCATATTTGGAGAATATCATCTACACAAGCGAGGCATCAAAACTTACCCATATTTTGATTCTAAGTGCTACGGTCTCTGTGTGGCGGACCCGCAAATATATGTCAGAAATGGGAAAACAGCGAAATCTCAAAAATGACCACATTTTTACGCTTCACACTTTAACGAACTCCTCCTAGGCCGATTGCCCGATCAAGCTCATATTTGGGGAAAATCATCTACACAAACGGGGCATCAAAAGTTATCCATATTTTGATTTTAAGTGGTACGGTCTCTGTGCCGTGGAGCTGCAAATATACTGTCACAAATGGGAAAAATGCCAAATCCTTGAAATGTTCACATTTACGCTTCACACTTTAACAAACTCCTCCGTGGGCAATAGCCCGATCAAGCTTTACTTTGGGAAAAATCATCTACACAAGCGCGGCATCAAAAGTTATCCATATTTTTATTCCAAGTGCTACGGTCTCTGTGCGGCGGCGCAGCAAATTTGACTGACACTTGTGTTCATTTGCACTGGATTGGCCATGTCCAATGTGTCGCCGTCTGTCAAGTTCTTTTTTTATTCAACACACAATAAGGGCGCCATCTTTATCAAGTCGAAAGCGCAGAGTCGGAAGGCCGGCGGCCCGCGAGGGCCGTTGGATGCCGCTTGCGGCTTTAATATTGTTTTTGTTACTTCAAATGTTTTCACATAAAACTACAGCTAACAGACCAAATGTTATGAATATCCTTGTAAATTTAGAACTTTTTTTCTGGCTTCGAATGTAATCTGATGTAATTATGACTTTAATGTCAATGTTATGACTTTAATCTTTTAGTGCCCGCATTTTTTTAGATTCGGGTTTGCAATTATACTCCATGGTACACAGTGGAAATGCACCAAGTGTTTCCCCCAGGATTTCAGAAGGGTTTAGTGAGATTTAAAAAACAGGGCAAACCTCCCTACAGAAAGGGCACATAGCTACTTCTTAAGAGGCACACAAACAAGTAAAGAATACTTTATCAACAACATATTTATTTACAAGCTAGATTTGTGGTGGGTAATGCAACAAGTCAATAAAAGGTATTTATATTTCAATTATTGATAAGTGCCGTTAATTTGGTGATGCTACATCCAATAATAATAAAGTTATTGAAGAGTGATATCCATAATTCATCATATTTAATCATAAAACATGTAGTAGGCTTCTGCTGGGTAAAATAAAGGTTGTAGTAGATAGACAGTCATTATTAATAAGTGCTGTGATTTTAGGGGCCCTACAAAAGATAAAGTAATTGAAGATTAATTTCAATATTAAATCACATTCCATAAATAACACAAATTATGTTTCATATGGACAAATAAATGTTACCGTGGGGTCCATCATGGTGTTTTTATTGTATTATTTAAATTCTGTAGATTAATTAGGGCAGTGTCGACCGCGTTAAAGTAGTCCGCCTTTAAGGAGTCGATGGTAATGTGGCCTGCACGAGAAAATCTGTTTTCCTCCTTATTAGGCCCGAGCGCCACAAGCTGGCGAGAGGCCTATTAATCTCGTAAGGCCGTGCGAAGCACGGCTGCGAAAGTGCGCACAAAGCGCTCGCCCACTTCCAAACACTCACTAACGCACTCCTTCACTCATGCACGCCCCGTGCATACTAATTAGTAGTAGGAAAATGGAACATTACCGTTGTAAACGGGCGAAGCCCGTGCAAAAGTGCGCACTAAACGAGCACTCTTCTTCTTCTTCTTCTTCTTCTTCTTCTTCCGCCCTATTTTTCACCCAGTGAACATTGACGAAAAGTCACAAAAATTTGCACACCTCTAAAAATCGTGCCTCTCTACATTCTGGCTATCTCCCTTTTCTAAAATTTAAAAAATTGGCGCGTCAGGGCCCCCAAATGTACCAAAAATGCATTAAGATAGAAAATGACCCAAAAAAAAATCTTATCGTAGAATCATGAAATTTGGCGCAGAGGTAGATGGTGACAAGAGAAGTAAAAAATATTATCACGGCAACGCCGTCCGCCCAACCAAATGTTGGCCATATTGGTTCAAAAATGGCTAATTATGACTTGGGAGTTTTTCCAAACGTCTTACTTTTACAAACTCCTCCCAGGGCGTTGGCCCTAAAAAGCTGAAATTTGGTGAAACTGCTACTGAGGAGTGGGACATCAAAAGTTATCCAAATTACATTGATACCTCTCACGGTCTCTGTGCGGCGAAGCCGCAAACTGTAGCTAGAATTTCAGAAATCTCCCATATTTAAAATTTCTGCCGTTTGCGCAAATAAAGTCTGAATTGCGTCAAATTAGAATCAGTTGTTAAACTCTTTGCCCTAAACCTACTTGAAGTGAAATAAATTAATTTGGCGCCACAGCGCCCCCTACAGATTTTATATGGAGGTTAAATGTTTAGTTTTGCGAAATTATATGAAATTTGACACACAACTCAATTTTGGCATCCCCATCAAAAAAGTCAATGAGACCCATGTCATAATTGTTATGGCGTTGCCGTAACGATGACCGCAACCTTTCATGTTATTCCAATGGGGAAATTGCCAGAACATGTTTACGCGTTAGCCCTATTAACCTGAAATTTGGTGAGACTCATCTTCAGGGGTAAAAGTTAGACACATTTTTATTCAAAGAGTCACGGTGTCTGTGCGGCAAAGCACATTTTGCCAAGAATTCAAAATAAAATTGCTTTTTGATGGTAAAACAAAGGGGAGAAGATGTGACAGCGTCACAGATTCAGCAGTAGGCGTAATAAAAGGACAAGGACTCCTCTTGCGGCGTGGCGAGGGCCGATCATTGCCGCTTGCGGCTATATTTTGATTTTATTATTGCAGTACTGATGCATCGTTTACCCTAGGAGTAAAAATATGACATCAATGATTTAAAAAAAACGTCCATACAGTATATGTAATAGGCACATTTGGACACTGTTTAACAAAGAATTACACTTAACATGAATATGAACTTTATTTTTCAAACTTTGATTTCAGTCTCAATGTTTTGTTTAGTCCTTAAACTCAAACACCACTGCCGTTGTTTTTACGATTACTGTAATTAACAAGCAAAATGCGCAACAGCTTTCTCGTGCGGGCCACATTATCGTCACCTTTTAAAAGACGGGCCACTTTACCGCGGTCTGTGATGCGGCTTTTGATTGATTCAGGAAAAGGGCGTATTGGCCAGCCACGCTAAATAGGGCTGCGGGAAACACAGTGCACACCTATGAAGAAAATCTAAGCCCGCTCCATAATTTAAAATTCGCACTTATTTTCCTCACTGTATACACCTGCTCATTTGTAGAATGGAATTGATCAATCTTTTTGTGCGTGCAGTTTTTAAAAATCTGTCAAAGGCACGCAATGTAAATCAAGTCTGAAAATCCCTTTGACTAAAAGTTTGTAAAAACGTCAAGCTGTAAATTGCGCAGTTCTAGATAAGCTCTAGATATAGAAAAAATTATACTCAATTGTATTTGTATTAGAAAGCCATATTATGTCTTTAAATAATGATTATATTAAGTCAAGCAGGTTGCAGACCCCAAATAATAAAATCAACATAGTCCCCCTGTGTCTAAAGCTAAAATTGTCCAGTGGCATTAAAATGTCTTGAATTGGATGTACATATTGCTATACCTCATGTATTTCTTTTGTTTTTATCTTTTTTGATACACACCTTTCCCATCCAAATATTGTGCGCATGATGGCAGTGGCCAAGGTGGGCCAAACATTTCTGATAGCAACTGAATATGTGTGCATGGCGCCACATTGTGGGACGCCATCCACAGGGAGGAATGTCCAGTAAAGGTATTTTGTCCTAATTTAAATTGTTTATGTAAAAGGTATTATAAAGTTCTATTATAGATTTTTTTTTTTAGGAAATTATGTATGTTTTTTGGGGGGGAAATCCAAAAGTGTGTTCAAAGTTTTAAGTTGACAGCTTATAACTACATGCAATAGATGTTAAAGTGTTTCCTCGTGACTTCCGGCGCTGGCGTCTGCCGGCTGCCTGTTGCAACGCCCTCTCTCTCTCTCTTTCATACTTTCTGTGCTTTTTTATTGTATTTTTGTAAATATTTTTGTACTTTTACGGACAGGGCTCGCAGACACGCGCTGGACCCGCTTTGATTCAAAGTTGCATGCTATCCCGGCTGATATGCGACGGAAAACACTGAGGAGTCGGCGAGCGGGATGCAAACTCCGGGAAAAGCATGGATGCTACAGACCGGTAATCTCCGTCATAGTTACGGGAAACATTAGGTCTTTGCAGAATAAGACGACCAAACTAGTTCTGCCAACATATACCCAGTTACCTGCCCCACCAGAGACAATAAAACACTGGACTTGTTCTTTGCCAAGACCAAGTAGGCTTATTCCTCCGCCCCCCTCCCTCCCCTGGGCAGCTTGGACCACAACCTTGTACATCTGCGGCCTACGTATCGTGCACAGGCAGCCTGTGGTGCCCCGTGTGGTGAGGAGGTGGTCTGCTGAGAGCGAGGAGGCTCTGAGGGACTGCTTCAGCACCACTGTCTGGACAGGTGTGTGAAAGCATTTGGTTGGAGAAAATATGCTTTTTTAACCTGTGTCACCTAAATGGCAATGTGTGGTTTTTTTTTTTTTTAGGCAGGAGGAGAAAGTGGTCCAGGGAGCCAGACAACAGCTACGAGAAGGATTTGCTGACGGCGCTTCTGAGTAGACCTCCTCAAACTCAAACTCCTTCTCGTGTACCATCTCCAGATGAAAGCTTCTTCATGGGTCTACTTCCTCTCATGGAGAAGTGTCCTCCTGAGCAAAAGGAGCTATTGAAAATGAGAATTTACAAAATGTGCTACAATTGTAGTTCTTTTGTTTTAAATCTGGAGACATTGGAGCATGTCAATTAGCTGGCATCTTCTGCGCGAGAGGAAAGGCTTTTAGTATATAGTTTATTTGTATAATAAACTTACATTTCATATTTCAAAACATGTGTAGTGTTTGCACCTTTTCCGTATTTCATATTGCTCCCATCATAATCCTGTCTGGACGTTCTTTTTAAATATATACGTTTATATGAAGTTCTAAAACTCGGTCTGAAGGTATGGCATTTGTTGACCGTTGGAAATATCAATGTCTATTTAAAGATGTCCCAAAATCTAAGATCATACACAAAAACAACCAAGGACAAGAACTGAGAAGCTAATCACTGTTTATTTATTGAACTACAAAACAATAGTACAACTGTACAACAGACTGTAGATAAATTTACCTAAAAGGACGGTTTGATTATTTAAATGTCCGTTAGGCTCTTTATTGTGTAGTGGGTGGCTCTTAAAAGAGCCGTTGTGGGTCAGTCCTGTGGCGGACATGACTATTCTGTTGGCTGCCATGGCACTGCTCCCTCTTCATTAAAATGGGCCTTAAACACATCCCTCACCCTCAGGGCCTCTTGGGATGCGTTGTTTGCCCCGATCGGTCCCACACCTGGAAGTGGCTCCTCCTGTGCTCCAGCTCCCCACGCTCCAGGCACATGCTCCGGCGCTGTGGCTCGCATGAAGTTGTGGAGGAGACAAGTCGCCTTCACACACTTTGCTACAACTTCAGAGTGGACTTCCAGGCGCCGCAGAAACATCCTCCACTGTGAGGTCCAGATCCCAAAGGCGTCTTCAACCACCAGCCGTGCCCGAGAGAGGTGGTAGTTGAAGACCCGCTCTTCAATGGGGAGGCGCCCACGTCCAGGGAAGGGTCTCATGAGATGTCTTTGCAGCGGGAAGGCTTCATCCGCTACAAAAACATGGGGCTGTAGGCTTCAGCTCCGGGCAGCTGGAGAGTGCCTTCATGCAGGGCCTGACCAAATGCGGAGTTGGCCAAGGTCCCCCCCATCACTCGTCCTCCCGTATCCCCCCACATCGATAACCCGGAACCGATACAGAGCATCGACCACAGCAAGGAGAACCAGCGAGTGATCCTCCTTGTAGTTGAAGAAGCTGGATCCTGAGTTGGGAGGGGCCTTCAGCCGGACATGTTTCCCGTCAATAGCTCCACAGCAGAGAGGGTAGTTCCACCGCTCCTTGAACTCTGCTGCAATGCACCTCCAGTCCTCTGTGTGGGCACAGCCATAAATTCGCCCACAAGACAGTCCCAGATGGCAGCTGCTACATCGGGGACAATGGAGGCGACTGGACACACCAACCCTGAAGCTGCTGGCAATTGTCCTGTAGGAGTCTCCAGTGGCAAGATATCTGGATCAAAAAACAAACATACAAATAACTACATAGCCTAAATACAGTTTACTTGTACTTTTATCAAATCTATCAAGAACATGCATCAAGAACAAGACTTTTTAATAACTATTACAGGACTATTTACACTGATTACTTTTATTACCTATATATGTTTAACAATACACTTTGTTATTATTACATCTAATGAATTACTGACCGAAGACAGATGGACAGGCGCTCAGCAGCTGGAATCGAGCGTCTGTAGTTGGTGTCCTGGTATGTTATCTTCGCACCAATGCGGGACAACAGGTCGTCAAACTGGGGCCGGGACAGACAAAAATAGAGCTGAAAGCACTGTTCGTCGAGACGCAGCTCTTGAAGAAAATGGTAGTATTCGCCAAACTCAGATCACCTCTGCAGTATCTGGTGTACCCAGGCACGTCGCCGCCGTGCCCAGTGCCTCCGTGTGAGGGTTTTGAAAACCAAAAATGCAAAAAACAACACACTCTCGATATCCGCCATTTTACACAATGAAAGGCCACACCGACAACAACTCCACTGCTCATGCGACAACACCTCCACTGCGCATGTGCGCAGACAGCTCGAACGCGCGTCCGGTGCGTAAACCTTTCAAATGTACACGCGCTCAATTTCTGCGTCGGGCGCGATTCGGCCGCAGCGGTCTGTACGAGGCTTTAAGATGTAGGGGATATAACAAAACATTTTAAAAGACCTGTCTTTAAAAATGCTGTCTGAGACATTTTACGTTCGAAAAAGAGGACACAGAGGAAGGAAAATCAATTATACCTTTGATTTACCACCTTCTCCTCAATAGCACAGAAACTCAATTTGGGTTTTAAAGAGAATTATACATGAGTTCATCAGAACACAAGGTCTCCTGCCGAAGAGTAGAGTGGTTTCCGCATACAGGAAGAACTATGGTTTGAAACAGTATCTAGTCAGGTCGTTAGTGGAAAAAGTCTGCAGATCCCGCACATCATGAGAAATGTCCTCATGCCTCATTGGACTAATCTCAAATTGGTTAAAAGTCATAGCAATGGGACTAGTTTCCCATCAGTACGGTGTACATTTTAGGACATTGTCATTCATCGTTGTCACTTGTCGTTTTTCGTCAGTCATCGTCTTCACTTGTCGTATCGTTGTCACTTGTCGTTCGTACTTTGTCGTTCTCAGTTGTCCTTTGTCGTTCGTACTTTGTCATGTCGTTCTCACTTGTCGTTTGGAGCGTTATGGCTACCAACTGTAGCCATAATGGCCCGTTCAGACCGGTGCGGCAAAAGCGTCCAGTTTACATTCAAAGTCTATGTAAACGCGCGTCGAGCACCTCCTGCGTTTTTGCGGCGCGGCTTCCGCTTATTTGCGGCGCGATTCGCCGAGGTGCGCGGCGAGGCGGGCGCGCTTTTGCGTTTTCCGCTCGAGACGCTTTGACGGGCGTATAAGCATCAATGCATCAAAACGGTTCGCCGCAAATAAGTTCAGAATTTTGAGCTTTTCTGCGGCGCGGCGGGACACCAGCCAATCAGAGATGACGCTCCGGTGATGTACGTACACATTTCACCTGAGAAGAACCGGCACCACAACAATGGCAGACGATTATATATATATATATATATATATATATATATATATATATATATATATATATATATTTACTGTTCTATTTTTCCACAAAATAAATTATTTTATATTATAAATGTGTGTTCTGTTACATGCATCTTGTTCATATATATAATACTGGGGAGTCTGTGGGAAATTCAGTGGCTATTTAAAGATGTACTTATTTAATTTACCACAATTCAAGATCATAAACAAAAACAAACAAGGACAAGATGAGATAATCCTTTATTAGTCCGCACAGTGGGGACATTTCAGTGTTACAACGCACAAGTAGGTGCAGAAGTAAAGAGAACAGAGAACTTAAGAGCTGAGAAGCTTCTCACTATTTTATTCATTTAACTTTATCTCATTCTGTGTAAACAAGATGACATTTGGGCTCAATCTTGAGTGAGCATGTGGTCTTTGCTATAAATATGAAAATCCCTATATCAAAAACACTTCTGTGTTGTGGACATCCAGTCCTCTGTGTTGTGGACGTCCAGTCCTCTGTGTTGTGGACGTCCAGTCCTCTGTGTTGTGGACGTCCAGTCCAGTCCTCTGTTGTGGACGTCCAGTCCAGTCCAGTCCTCTGTTGTGGACGTCCAGTCCAGTCCTCTGTTGTGGACGTCCAGTCCTCTGTTGTGGACCTGAAGCTGCTGGTGATTGTCCTGTAGAAACAACATATTAATGCTATGAAAACTATGTTTAATTTTTACTATCTATGTACTTTTCATTGGTTTTATACACAACCACAAGCAGATACACAGCACACACACAGCACACACACAGCACACACACAGCACACACACTTTATTATTGCGCTCAGACATGAATATTTCTGTACTGACCTGATGGACAGGCGTCTGTAGTTGTTGTTGTCCTGGTACATGTCCGCTCACCAATGCGGGAAACAAGTCAGGACCCGGGACAAACGAAACTACAGCTGTGAGCGATGTTTATCCAGTCTTGAAGCAAATGATGTTATTGACTCAACTCGGATCACTGGTGGATCCAGACACGCCGCCGAGCGTCTCCGTTTTTGGGCTTTGAAGAGCAAATACGCAAAAGGCACTTTTTCAACTTTGATCCGCCATTAGAGAAGCCAGACTGACAACACCTCCACTGCGCATGCGCACGCGGCAAACGCGCGTCTGCTTACTATATTTCGGCTCTGCTCCGCTGCGTCGAGAACGCGGCGTATTTGCGTTTTTCTTCATGCGTACTTGCGTCCAACTTCGCCATAACGCGCGAATAGGCGTTTGCGGTTTGAACGGGCCATAACGCTCCTTCAGGTTCATGTTGGACTTTAGCTCCTCCACAACATGCGAAGCCGTCATCGTTTTTCCGGTAGCTTACAGACAAACGTGTGCTCGGGCTTTATGCTTTTCAAAGCATCCAGGTGCTCCTTGTTCATCAACTTCCTGGCCAGTTCCTGCGCTCGTTTACAGTCATATGGAACTTTCCCAGTGAACAGTTCCAGGAAGGTTATTCCCATAGACCAAATGTCACTTCTGAGGTTTGCCTCCTCATACTGAAGTTGACACTCCGGCGCCATGTATAAAAAAGTCCCCCCTAATCGCACAAATCGCTTTGACATGACCACCGTGTCCTTTAAATTTGCCATGCCCTAGTCAGCCACAAATGCTTTTTTGCTTGCTTTTTCCACCTGCAATAAAGACAGGTTATAGTTTAAAATCAGTTTAAATTTAATTTTAAATGAACAATTCTATGATAGAGTCATAGAAATTTAGACTGCACTTTAAGTAACTACACTTCTGCGTCATGCGATGACTAAAGATTGTATTTTACTTTAAGGGCAGCAAAGATGATTTTGGCAGTATTTAGTCTTTAGTCTTTGATTAGAACACAGTTGCTAAGGCATCTTCTGGGACATTTTGCTCCTACCACATAGTTGCAAATTCTTGATTAAGATAGGTTTATGTCAGATGCATCTATGAGAGTCTGCAACTAATGTGAAACATGTGTATAATAATACAATATAATTTTTCGGCAGAGCAAAATAGAAGATGAAAAAGGTATCGTGACAGGGTTAAGAAATCGTGATTGAACCAACTTGTGTTGCGGACACAAAAATGTGTATACCACCTACCATTATGTTAGCCGGCTTAAGATCCTGGTGGACCACTTTATTGGAGGTGAATGTACTCCACCGCCATGGCGATGTCTAGAGCCACAGACAGGTGGTCCCCATCATCAAGCTGTGTAGAAAGAAAGATTACCATCTATTTATACATGTATATGCGTACAACTCCAAATGGGAATAAGTAGCACAAAACTACTTATCAAGTTGAAATTATATATATATATATATATATATATATATATATATATATATATATATATATATATATATATATATATATATATATATATATATATATATATATATATATATATATATATATATATATATATATCGCATATCACTGCATCATACACCAGGAAGAACTATGTGGCAAAGTCCCGAAGATGGACCATGTAATGAGCACTATAACGCAAACCGTAAACTTTATCCGAAGTACAGGTTTAAATCACCGGCAATTTCAGTACTTTCTACAGGAGGTGGATTCAGAGTTTGTCGACATTCCTTATCACACAGAGGTGCGTTGGCTAAGTCGGGGAAAAGTTGTCATTTGAGCTCAGCATCGAAATCTGTCAGTTCATGGACATTTCATGGACAGCAAAATGTTAGTTGGCGTTTCTGGCTGACATAACAGCTAATCTCAATGCCTTAAACCTCTAGCTCCAGGGACGTGACCTCATGATCACTGACATGTACTTGAAGGCATTTCAAGTGAAGCTGCTTTTATGGGAGACACAAATGCACCAGTGCAACTTGCCCCACTTTCCCTGTTGCCAAGTAATGTTGAACCAAGTCGGCACAACGGTGTTCCCAAATATGCACTTTGCTGATAAACTGAGCGCACTGCAGAGTTCGCACGGCGCTTTGACGACTTTGAAAAACAAAATAAGAATTTCGAGTTGCTTCGCAACCCATTTGCCGTCGACGTGGAAACTGCATCTGTGGAGATTCAGATGGAGCTGATTGAGCTGCAGTGTAATGGGACACTAAAGGCGAAGCTGGAGGCCCCCAGAGTTTATTCACTCCATTACCACAGCAATGCCCCAGCTCCGTCTACGTGCGGCTCGAACCTTCTGCATGTTGGTAGCACATATCTGTGTGAGAAGCTGATGTGATGAGGACTAACAAAACTGCTCACAGGAGTCGTCTCACTGATGAGCACCTGCAGTCCATCTTGAGAATCTCCACAACACGGGACCTCACACCAAACATGGACAAACTCATTGCCAAAAAAGCGAGAGCAAAGAAAACGGAATGTTTTGATTCGTTGTTATTGCTGAAAAGCACACATTTTATTCATATTTCCAGGTTCGGCTTTTATTTATTTTTTCAGGCGTCTTTTGCAGCATGTTCATATTTCTAATTTGTATACATTTTGACAGGATATATTTTATGGAGAGCAAGATATTTTAAGTTATTTAAAGTTTAAGTTTATTTGTTCCAGAACATTCCTGTCATTTTTTATTCATGTGTTAAAAAAAACATTTTGTTTTTGTGTCTTCAATAAATGTTTATTCCGTTTGGCCCGCGACCTAAAGTGTGTTTTGAATTTTGGCCCCCTGTGCAATCGAGTTTGATACCCCTGATTTAAATACTTAGTTGAAATGGCTTTGTCCATGGCTTTCACACAGATAACCAGAATTCAAATGCAACAAAGATAAAACATAATGTGTCTTTTAAACAGGAAAGCCTTAAACATGACAAAGAAGGCAGGTAAATAACTTCTTTATTGACGGAACAGAAATATCTTCTGTAACATGATTTTATTTAACATTAATTTCTATTTAATTTACATTATTTGGGGTTTGTTTATATTGTGTTGCACTCATTTTATTTTGGGTACATTTAGTAATTTCGCCTGCTGCATTTGTATATTTAGTTGGTTCCTACCCAACTTGTTTCTGTACAACCCATTTGTTTGACCCACAGGAAGTTGAATTGAAAAGCACATGCAAATAAAGAGAGACACGGCTAAACACAGTGCTGCCGAGTGGGTGTATTTTAGCAAGGAAAACAACAGAAAACATATCACATCGTTAATCTCAACTGTAACCCGCCACGCCCACAGCTTCAGAGACTGGGGAGATCAAGAAAACTGGGGGAAATCTCTAAATAGAAATACAGATGATAAGTAACGGAGAATCCAATTCCAAATACAAGGCAGCCGATTTGATATAAATGCAGTGCTTGTGTCTGTCTTGACTAGTCAATAATCTATCAGAGGCTGAAGGAACAGAGGAGCATATATAAGTGACCCTGAGAGGATGAGGGGATGAGAGGCAGCTGTGGAGAGCCGGGAAACAAGAGAGGAAGCAAAGGATGGACTGGATCTGGCTGAAAAACGGAACTGGACTGAGGATAGACAAAAGGCAAAGGCAGAACTGTGACAATGGCGTCTCCAGACTGCGCTCTTCGTCAGTGGCTCGTGGTCACAGCAGCCAGTTGTCCATGTGTGGTCATTGTGGACATGATGTAGTACACTGTGCCACATTATCTGTAAAGTAAAGTCATTGTTATATTGTGGATGATAAGAAACACATTTATTTATATCCACATATTGTACATTGAGTTGCTCCTGGTTTCAGCTTGTTAACAGTAATGCCAGAAATGATTCACCACATCTTAAGAGTCACCTTTCAAGTGCAAATATTCTACATCAAATAAGAAGAAAGAACCAAAAGGACAAAATGGAAATGTGACATGAGTGGAAGATAGCAGTTCTAAAATAGTGGAACCAACAACGCCACCCAGGGAATGGGGCCCAGGGACCACAAATTAAACTACAGATTTAAGGCTGCGCTAGGTCTGGACAATAAGAGAGGTGGATTTATTACAAAGTACATTTGTTTAATTTAAATATTTCAAAAGTTAAAATAGACATAGTTAAAGAGGTTAAAAATACAAGTTAGACAAATTCAGTGAATGGGACGAGCACACATGTAAATCAAACAAAATGAATTAAACAAAATTCAAACAAAGCAACAAAATAGATGACAAAACACATGCAACACACACAGGCGGGACTTACCCAGATGTAAGTGGAGACACACAGCAGTGTTGAAAGTGCGTTGTGCCTATGCCCATGCATTTATAAACAGTCTAATTTGAATTACTAAAAAGGTGGTTAACAAGAACAAGTAGATGTTTTAATTTTAATAGTGGACAAAACAACGGCCTCCCCACAGGAGGTGGCAGCCTGAAGGGCGGCCGAGCGTCTCGTGCCTAGGAATGACACACGGGCGTTACTGAAAGCAGTGCATAGGCGACGGTGAAGACTTGGCTTACCTGTCGAGCAGAGGAGCGCGCACCCACGGGCAGCAAAAAGGGGACGAGTATCAGAATGTATAATGAGCCGCGGCCCATAGACCAACGCGCCAGCGGGACAACGTGCATACTCACCCGAAGAGAGCCCCAAGACCACACAAGCCCAAGGCACACACCCTCCCGACACGGAGGGGAACGGGCGCAGTAGCGCCAGGTGGGTACAGCCCTGAACAGGAGATGGAGTGAAACTAGGGCAAAAACTTAAACAATGCGCGAGAAACCGTGGAGACCAATTTGATTAAAAACTGTCAACGCGTACACAAGATGGGAAATGTCTGCCCAAATCTGCTCCAGCTGTGGCACCACGCTGCCACCGCAAAGCCCACTTGAGACACAGGTGGGTGTGCACGCGCGCGCTGCGCATACCTGCATTTGAGGGTAGCGTGCACGCCGCCCCCAAAGAACCTTAAAGGTGCCACCCACCTTGACATGTCACAGAAAGATGGAATAACTTGCGTCTCTGAGCGGTGGCTGCCCACGAGTCCGAAGGCTCACTGGTCCGAAGGTTCACTAGTCCGAAAATTTAGAAATTTTAAAGGTTCACTAGTCCGAAGGTTCACGGGTCCGAAATTTACCCAAAATTTTAAGGTTCACAAATCCGAAGGTTCGCTAGTCCGAAGGTGTGTGTCCGCGCAGCGGGCTCTCCTCGCCTCCCTTTGCCCTACACACTGGCTTTTAAGACTTTTCTAGTGTTGATGCACTTTTTATGATTAAACTCAAATATTTTCCATAACCGACTTGTTTCTGTGCATAGCCTGAGCTCCTTATCGTATTATTCATGAATGAATTAACTCAAATAGCCCAGCCGTTTCGGCCGCGCGCCGCGGCTCTGTAGACACTCCCGTCTTGGCGAGCTGAATTTCCTTTTTGACTAACAATCCTACGGTGATCGGATCACGCGTATTTCTATACTTATAATCAAATGAAGGCATAGAGTGGAGGATTCGATATGTTCCCTTGTTATTTTCACATACACAGTACAACTTGGGGTGCCTCCTGTGAGCAGCTGGTACATTAAACGTGACGAGCCCCAGTGCGTGTCTTCGTGCTTCGTGCGCATTTTACAGACTGACTACATCCCGATGCCGTCTGCGCCTTCACTTTAGCCTATGAGGAACTTTCGGACTAGTGAACCTTCGGACCAGTGAACCTTCGGACTAGCGAACCTTCAGACTCGTGGGGGGTAACCCTCTGAGCTTCCTCCCTAGCTTTTTAAAGACATTCCAAACATCCAAGGAACGTCTTACATTTTCCCCACGCACAGGATCTAAAACAAACCCACAAACACATTTTCTATTATTGTACTTTCTCCCATTGGACATTATTCTGCGTGTACTAATTGTGACTGGCCATACGTAAAACCGCAACAAGTCGGCACAGACGAAACCGTGCAAAACAGCTTTTTATTTCCAAATTAGTGATTTTTGTTTTTTTGCAGAATGTGCAAGTTGAAGTCACATAGAAGCCACTCCATGTTCCAGATAACAGTATTGGTTGTAATAATAATAACTTTTATTTATATAGCGCTTTTCAGTGACCCAAAGACGCTGACGTTGTCTTAAAAGTATACATTAAGCTGTTAAAGTTGGATAGTTTTCGGGTCTTTTCCGTGCTCCCCTGGGGGTGTTACCTACTTATATGAACTGCAGCTGCTCAGTGTTGTTATTTTTTCAACCAATGACCTGCAAAGCACATGGCTACACATGCAGCAGCATCAGCAGCAGCTACGCAGCAGCTATGCGTTCTCCTCGGGAGACACATTCGTTTCACTCATTTCTCTAGACTTTCTCCAGAGCTTATGATTCTACCACTACTACATCCACCAAATGCCTCAGACGAAATTAAAGTGCCCCCGGTCCTCATGGTGTGAGTAGTCACAAGATACATTGCAATCCCTGCTACATGCTAAAATTAATGACATGCACACAATCTCCCTGATAGCCGCAAGCTGGTCGGGCACAATTAGCCATGATCTTTGGTAGTTGAGGACTGTGTGTTCCGTGTCCTTCGTGAGGATGTTACAGCTGGGCAGCACAAGAAGTCTGTAAAGGTTTACACTGTAAAGAATTCCCTTGTTCAAAAAAAACAGAAAGAACTGGCAGTATAGTTGCCATTTTTTAACCGTTAATTTATCAGGGCATTACTGTTGCAAATTTAACAGCTTGTTACTGTTCATGAAATAACATTATGTCATTGTGATTTCATTGATTTTATTTTAATACCCCGTTAAATCTAATTTCAAAAACAGTATAATGTTTTTCCCCCCCTATAAAATTTTTGCATTATTAGGCCCGAGCCCCAGCAGGGCGGAGGGCCTATTGCTCCCGCAACGCTGCCGAAGGCAGCGTTGCAACTGTCTTACCAAACATGCGGGCGCAGCCCGCATGTTTGGTGCCCCGTCGCCCCTGGCAAGTACAGTGAACTAGCCCATGCCGAAGGCATGGATCATGCATACTTACTCCTGCTATGACAGAAATAGTCAACAATTAGTGAATGGGCGTAGCCCATTCACTAATTGTTGACAACAGCAGCGCGAAGCGCTGCATTCCTCCAAAAACCCTCCTGGCATCGTCCCGTACGCGAGAATCCATGCCGCAGGCATGGGCCATGCTTGTATCTGCTCAAATCAATGGAAGTCTATGGGGAGTGGGCGGGGCATCTCGACGGAATAGGGACTGACGAGCGCGTAAGCGCTCGTAATGATGATTCCACCCCATGGCGGCATCGGGAAGGCTTAGAGCTTTCAAACGATGTATAATTTGTTGTTATAGTGAAAACGGCTATATTGTTTTTGCTAAAAATATTATTAGGCCCGAGCCCCAGCAGGGCGGAGGGCCTATTGCTCCCGCAATGCTGCCGAAGGCAGCATTGCAACTGTCTGACCAAACATGCGGGCGCAGCCCGCATGTTTGGTACCCCGTCGCCCCTGGCAAGTACAGTGAACTAGCCCATGCCGAAGGCATGGATCATGCATACTTACTCCTGCTATGACAGAAATAGTCAACAATTAGTGAATGGGCGTAGCCCATTCACTAATTGTTGACAACAGCAGCGCGAAGCGCTGCATTCCTCCAAAAACCCTCCTGGCATCGTCCCGTACGCGAGAATCCATGCCGCAGGCATGGGCCATGCTTGTATCTGCTCAAATCAATGGAAGTCTATGGGGAGAGGGCGGGGCATCCCGACGGAATAGGGACTGACGAGCGCGTAAGCGCTCGTAATGATGATTCCACCCCATGGCGGCATCGGGAAGGCTTAGAGCTTTCAAACGATGTATAATTTGTTGTTATAGTGAAAACGGCTATATTGTTTTTGCTAAAAATATTATTATTATTATTTTTCTTGTTCTTCTTCAGCGCTTTGATCTCTAATTTGACCCCCTGAACATGCTCAAAAACTCACCAAACTTTGCCCAAAATTCAGAATCGGCGAAAAATTTTATTTTTTCTGGGCCATTTTTTTTTCCGTTAAAAAATGGCGCGACAGCGCCACCGACAAAAGTCAAAATACATTGCGCCTATGGGAGACGCCCCGAGGTCAACTTTGGCGTAAAGCTACGAAATTCGGAACACGCATTCCTCTCGTGAGGACAAAAAAAAAAAATCATTGTAGCCACGCCCCCAGACTTACCCTATGGCCGCCATCTTCCTTTGAAAATGAAAACACGCTGTGTTAGCCATTTTGTTCACGTCAAACTTTGACGAACTCCTCCTAGGGCGTTTTGCCCACCAACTTCAAAATCGGCGTACGTCCTCTGGACAAGTGGGGCATCTAAAGTTATCCAATTTTTTGAGATACCTTTTACGGTCTGTGTGCGGCGCAGCCGCAAAGTTGGACAACTTATTTTGGAATATTGCAGATCTAAAAATTGCTCCCATTTGATCAAAACCAGTCCGATTAGGACCAAATTTGAATCAGTTGTTAAACTTTCTAGTTTGGACCAGTTTAGGCTGACAAAATTGAAATGGCCGCGATAGCGCCCCCTACAGAGTGACCTTTAAATTAACATTGAAGGTCAAAAATTAGTTTTACCAAAATTGTCTAAACTTTACCCAAAATTCTATTTTGCCGTCCCGATCACAAAAGCCAATCACAAAAATGCCAAAATTTTTAGGCGTAGTCGTAGCGATGACAGAAACCTCCCATGTTATCCCTATGGGAAAACCACAAAATCTCTCAAATTACCACATTTTTATGTTTTACACTTTAACGAAGTCCTCCTAGTGCGTTTTGCCCACCAACCTCTAAATCGCTGTACGTCCTCTAGACAAGTGGTGCATCTAAAGTTATCCAAATTTTAAGGATAACTTTTACGGTCTCTGTGCGACGGAGCCGCAAACGTTTCCCAGAATTCTGACTATTTGGCCTTCAGAGTGGCCTATAAACAATAGAGTTTTTCCAAATGACATGATATTTTGAACAAAATTCTAATTTGCCATCCTGATCATAAAAGTATGAGAGCCAAAGTCATATTTTGTACGGCGTAACCGTAGTGATGACAGAAATATCCCATGTTATCCTTATGGGAAAATCGCAGAATCGCTCAAATCACCACATTTTTACGCTTCACACTTTAATGAACTCCTCCTAGTGCGATTGTCCGATCAAGTTCATATTTGGAGAATATCATCTACACAAGCGGGGCATCAAAACTTGTCCATATTTTGATTCTAAGTGCTACGGTCTCTGTGTGGCGGACCCGCAAATTTATGTCAGAAATGGGAAAACAGCGAAATCTCTAAAATGACCACATTTTTACGCTTCACACTTTAACGAACTCCTCCTAGGGCAATAGCTCGATCAAGCTCATATTTGGGGAGAATCATCTACACAAGCGGGGCATCAAAAGTTAGTCATATTTTGATTTTAAGTGGTACGGTCTTTGTGCCGTGGAGCTGCAAATATACTGTCACAAATGGGAAAACCGCCAAATCCTTGAAATGTTCACATTTACGCTTCACACTTTAACAAACTCCTCCCTGGGCAATAGCTCGATCAAGCTTTACTTTGGGAAATATCATCTACACAAGCGGGGCAGCAAAAGTTATCCATATTTTTATTCCAAGTGCTACGGTCTCTGTGCGGCGGCGCAGCAAATTTGACTGACACTTGTGTTGATTTGCACTGGATTGGCCATGTCCAATGTGTCGCCGTCTGTCAAGTTCTTTTTTAATTCAACACAATAAGGGCGCCATCTTTATCAAGTCGAAAGCGCAGAGTCGGAAGGCCGGCGGCCTGCGAGGGCCGTTGGATGCCGCTTGCGGCTTTAATTATTATTATTTTTCTTGTTCTTCTTCAGCGCTTTGAACTCTAATTTGACCCCCTGAACATGCTCAAAAACTCACCAAACTTTGCCCAAAATTAAAAATCGGCGAAAAATTTTGTTTTTTCTGGGCCATTTTTTTTTTCGTTAAAAAATGGCGCGACAGCGCCACCGACAAAAGTCAAAATACATTGCGCCTATGGGAGACGCCCCGAGGTCAACTTTGTCGTAAAGCTACGAAATTCGGGACACGCATTCCTCTCGTGAGGACAAAAAAAAAAAATCATTGTGGCCACGCCCCCAGACTTACCCTATGGCTGCCATCTTCCTTTGAAAATGAAAACACGCTGTGTTAGCCATTTTGTTCACGTCAAACTTTGACGAACTCCTCCTAGGGCGTTTTGCCCACCGACTTCAAAATCGGCGTACGTCCTCTGGACAAGTGGGGCATCTAAAGTTATTCAATTTTTTGAGATACCTTTTACGGTCTGTGTGCGGCGCAGCCGCAAAGTTGGACAACTTATTTTGGAATATTGCAGATCTAAAAATTGCTCCCATTTGATCAAAAAGAGTCCGATTAGGACCAAATTTGAATCAGTTCTTAAACTTTCTAGTTTGGACCAGTTTATGATGACAAAATTGAAATGGGCGCGATAGCGCCCCCTACAGAGTGACCTTTAAATTAACATTGAAGGTCAAAAATTAGTTTTACCAAAATTGTCTAAACTTTACCCAAAATTCTATTTTGCCGTCCCGATCACAAAAGCCAATCACAAAAATGCCTTATTTTTTACGGCGTAGTCGTAGCGATGACAGAAACCTTCCATGTTATCCCTATGGGAAAACCACCAAATCTCTCAAATTACCACATTTTTATGTTTTACACTTTAACGAAGTCCTCCTAGTGCGTTTTGCCCACCAACCTCAAAATCGGTGTACGTCCGCTAGACAAGTAGTGCATCTAAAGTTATCCAAATTTTAAGGATAACTTTTACGGTCTCTGTGCGACGGAGCCGCAAACGTTTCCCAGAATTCTGACTATTTGGCCTTCAGAGTGGCCTATAAACAATAGAGTTTTTCCAAATGACATGACATTTTGCACACAATTCTCATTTGCCATCCCCAAAATAAAAGTATGGGAGCCAAAGTCATATTTTGTACAGCGTAGCCGTAGCGATGACAGAAAAATCCCATGTTATCCCTATGGGGAAACCGCAAAATCTCTCAAATGACCACATTTTTACACTTCACACTTTTAACGAACTCCTCCTAGGGCGAAAGCCCGATCAAGTTCATATTTGGGGAGAATCATCTACACAAGCGTGGCATCAAAAGTGATCCATATTTTGATTTTAAGTACTAGGGCCTCTGTGCGGTAGAGCCGCAAATATATGTCACAAATGGGAAAAACGCCAAATCCTTGAAATGTTCACATTTACGCTTCACACTTTAACAAACTCCTCTGTGGGCAATAGCCAGATCAAGCTCATATTTGGGGAAAATCATCTACACAAGCGGAGCATCAAAGTTATCCATATTTTGATTCTAAGTGCTACGGTCTCTGTTTGGTGGAGCCGCAAATATACTGTCACAAATGGGAAAAACGCCAAATCCTTGAAATGTTCACATTTACGCTTCACACTGAAACAAACTCCCCGTGGGCCATAGCCCGATCAAGCTTAACTTTGGGAAGTATAATCTACACAAGCGGGGCATCAAAATGTATCCATAATTTTATTCTAAGTCTTACGGACTCTGTGCGGCTTTTCCTAGAATTTGGACTATTTGGCTTTCAGAGTGGCCAATAGAGTTTTTCCAAAAGACATGACATTTTGCACAAAATTCAGAAACAATCTCTTCATCCACTGCAACAGATGGTTTGCTGTCAACCTTTGACAGACAGACAGATAAAGTAATGACAGCAACTCTAAAACCTACTGTTCATTCATCTGGCTCACTTTTGCTGAAAATTCACTAAATGGGTCAATCTTTTTTTCCAGGAGCACGAGTCTTGAGAACTTAAGACTTAACTGGGCAAAATGATGACCATCTTGTGTTAGGGAAATAGAATGCTGTAGCTTTCTTGTCTATGTCCAAAGAGCGGGAAAATTGTGTTTTTCCTGGCCAAGTGACAGTAAGGTGATTTCACATTTATTATCCAAACCAGTGCAGTTGTCCTGCATCTTCAGCATCAGGAACCAAACACATGAGCTGTGAGGGTCAGGGAAAACAACAAATGCATTCAAGATTGTGTTTTGCTTGAGAAATGTCTAGTCATTTGTGCACAAAATAGAAAAACAGAAGGTAACTCGCTTCGTCCACTTTTACCCAATAACTTAAAATGAGGAGTAAGCTACATAATGCACAAGTTTTCCTTTTTCCAACTTCAATCTGGTAAGATCAGGATAAGAGGCTTTCACATTGTGAATCACTTCACCTTTTGTAGTTGAATTGGATAGTAAAGGACCAAAGTTTAATTAGACTTTTAGTTCAACTTCTTTTACTGGTAGTAATATATATTATAGTAGTATATACACATTTGTAACTCTAACAATATGTTACATTGGCACTGAAAGAAAAGGAGACAAAGAACTTGATACTGGCCTTTTATTAACAACTTGATGCATAGTGGTAATATAAATCAATACATTGATACTTTGAAAAAAATACATTGTTGGGAAGGTTAAAGAAAAGGAAAACAAATGGGCAATGTTTCTTAAGTATTCTATGTACTTATAGAATAATAATTACTGCAATTGACAGATGTTGGCTGTTGTAGATGGTGAGTCTGCAGGTCTGTGTGTCCTGAAAGAGGAGGAAAAGGGGTAGTTAGTAAAATAAATACTTTGGAAAAGTCATTACATTAGTTATAGTTTGATGATCTGATCTTAGTCTGCCTTCTCCCCCTTGACCTGTCCGGCATGGTTGAACCTGCCAGGGGTGTAGACCCCTGCCGGCCTAGCTCTTGGGATCATGAAAGGACACAAGCCCATCCACCACGGCAAGGTGTCAGACCACGGATGGGCCCCCCTAAACCACCCACCCACCACCCCCTAAAACCCACCCACCACCCCCTAAAACCCACCACACAGTTTAAAGAGTTAGAGAGAGAGAGAAAGAGAGAGTGTAAGAGAGAGAGAGATAGAGCGCACACACACACAGAGGGTCACACACACAGAGGGTCACACTCACACACACAGTCACACACACAGTCACACACACACACACACACACACACACACACACACAGAGGGTCTCACACACACACACAGAGAGGGTCACACACACACACACAGGGTCACAAACACACACACACACAGGGGGTCTCACACACACAGAGACACACACTCACCCCACCCCTCCCGCAACCGGAACGGAGACATAGAGGCAGACAGACATTTAGGCCGCAAAATTAATTCTCATGATTCATAAAACATTTCCAAACTATATTTAACATACAACAAGCTTTGCAAAATGTATTTCATCAATGCTCACTTTACAACAACTTTAAAAAGTTATTCACATTACTGGACAATAAAGACAACACTAATAACAATCCACACACACACACACACACACACACACAGTCACACACACAGAGGGTTGGTCACACAGACACTCACACACACACACACACACACACACACAGAGGGTTGGTCACACACACACTCACACACACAGGGTTGGTCACACACACACACACACTCACACACACAGGGTTGGTCACACACACACACACACACACAGGGTTGGTCACACACACACACACACACACACACACAGGGTTGGTCACACACACACACACACACAGGGTTGGTCACACACACACACACACACAGGGTTGGTCACACACACACACACACACAGGATTGGTCACACACACACAGTCTTGGTCACACACACACAGTCACACACACGCACAGTCACACACACACACAGTCACACACAGTCACACACACACACACACACACACACACACACACACGATTCATAAAACATTTCCAAACTACATTTAACATACAACAAGCTTTGCAAAATGTATTTCATCAATGCTCACTTTACAACAACTTTAAAAAGTTACTTTAAAAAAGTTATTCACATTACTGGACAATAAAAGCAACACTAATAACAATCTCCAATAATTAAAAGAGAACCCACATACAACTATGAGCAATGTGATGAGTTGTGAAAAAGCAACAACTGCCCACTTCATTTAGAAATGTATCCATCATCTAATTGAAGCGCTTTACATGTTTAAACTCTTAAAAGAGCACACTATCCCTTCATGGTCGCTAAAATGTTGGCACCACTACAGAGTCCAAGTCATACTCTGTAGATTTGAGATACAAATGATCAATTAATGTCCCCCTCTCAGTTGTGGGGGATTTGACATATTGAACATAACCTCTTTCCATCATAAAATTGCAGAGACTTGAAGATTTCAATATGTCATCATTAAAGTCCCCCAACACTGCCACAGTGGCACAATGTGACTCAAGCCAATTCAATAATCTATCTAAATTATACTTAAAGAGAGACATGGGGTACGACGGTGGCCGATAAACCACGGCAACTATAATTTTGTGCTCTGCAAAATAATTAGCTAAACATTCTAAACTAAAGTCTTGTACTGCGACTTCATAGTTAAGGTTTTCTTCACAGTACATGCCAACTCCACCGTGCTGTTGGCCCAGTAAACGAGTCAGAGCCAGATGACCACTGCTCTGGTAGGATAAACTACGGGGACGACTGTGGAAGTTATATCCTTCAATGTGACTGGTTTGAAAAGATGAATCTACAGTTAACCATGTCTCTACCACAGCAATACAGTTAGGCCGCCAATGCTGTGTGCATAAAGCCAAATCTGACACATGTCGAGCCAAACCATGGACATTCATGAAAAAGAATGTCAGAACATGTGCCTCCAAGTGCCAGGGCATACTTTGGACCACGAAGGGAGGCATGCTCTCAAGGGCCGCTCTGATGCCATTGTTGCAATAAATGGCATCTCCTTTAAAGTCTTGAATTATCAGACCCTCTAAACTCCTAACACGACTAAGGGCCACATACGCCTGACCCGCCGTAAATACTTTCTTAAGAGATACTACGGCTCTATCGACGGTTACACCTTGTACTTTATGTACTGTACACGCCCACGCGAGTTTTAGAGGAAACTGCCGCCGCTTTTCGCCTCTCTTATTGGCATGTTCCTCCTCTGGTTCTATGCGGGTAGAACCAGTCAGGTCTGCAGGGGTACGTGTTTGCCTCCTTCTCTGCGCACCTACACGATCGTCGTCAAATTTAACATATATTGCTAAAGGAGGCTGCTTTTCCTGTGGATTTTCAACTATATGTGTAACAAAGCCACATGCCCCATTTACTAGACCGTCGGCTAAATCTACATTTTTACACAGCATAACGCGTGCATTTACCCCCAGGATTAAAGTCTCCTCCAAACTGGCTTGTTTGGACTTATGGAGATGTCCCTTCAGTTGTTTTAATTTCCCTGTCTTTTTGTCATAACCAAAATCTTGCGCACTGATTGTCACTGTATCCTCGCATACTCTATTTAATACTTTGATATTATAATTTGACACAAACTCGTTTTTGGTGAAAATGTGCAACACATCAGGATCTTCGCCAGTTTCAAGACTTTGTAATAAAGCTCGATCGTCATCAAGCATGGGTGTTCCTCTTGAGCGCACTCTTAGCCGGTTTAGTAGCTCTGCAAAAGTTGTATCGCTTTGTCGTACAACTGTTGTTAACGCCGCAATTCTGAATAAATCTGCAAAGAAATTCACGCCTACGTCTTCCTTGTACAGAGGATGACCCATGACTGGTGGCAATTGATAGAAATCCCCAACAACTATGATGGACACATTTCCAAATGGAGAAAAGTCACCTGATTGTTTCATTTGACGCAACCGACCGTGAATGTACGTAAATATCTTTTTGTCAACCATAGATATTTCATCAATTATTACAATTTGTAGATCAACGTATTTAGCGCGCAATGTATTGAGCTTTTCCTCCCCCAGCGGCGTGTAGGGGAGGGAAATACTTGTACCGATACTAAATGTTGAATGGATAGTAGCCGCATGTAAATTATATGCCGCTATCCCTGTCGGAGCCGTTAATAAAACGCTGACATTATCAGGACTATGGCATGTAGGAGCCAATAACCGAGACGCCTCATATTGAATCGCTCTTATCAGGTGACTTTTCCCAGTGCCTGCTCCACCCGTAATAAAAACGTGTAATGGGTCAGGGTTCTTGCCTGCAACTTTCTCTAAGCAAAATTGCCGTATTTTGTAAAAAATAGACAGCTGTTGCTCGTTCAGAGTTCTCACAAGTGAAAGACCCTCTTTACGACTCATGACATTTGCTTTCTCCACATGACCAATTTGCTGATTGCTCACGGCCAACTCGGGAATGGGCTCTTGCTCATGCTCAGAGTTAACTCCCTGCATCTTCTCTCTGTTCTCCTCCTTTGACTCCAACCTCTCAACTTCCTGCTCTGGGCAGAGCAAGCCCCATGCATCCTCTAAGACGTCATCACCGTCCATCTGCTCCTGGACCTCCTCCAGGTCCTCAGTCGCAAGTTCAAAGCAACGCCTATTTGAATCAACAATGGATTTAACTGTATGTAGGGACCCATCACTCAAACGAACTTCTCCGTTTTTATAAAATTCCTCAAACGTATCATACGGAGGCGGCTTAAGGTCAGCCTCAATGCGATATGGCAGGAATAACTGAAGGATACTTTGATGAAATAACTCTGTAACTTTAGTCTCAGAAAACCGCGCATAACGGAGGACAGCAGGCTTGGTCCGTGTTCTCTTAGTAATTGCACCCAAACCATTTTGTAACATAATTGGCTTTTTACATTTGTCAGATGGACAAAGTAAGCGATATTCGGATACCAATGTCGCAATGCACATGTCATTAAATGTCTCGTTATGTGGTCTACCCAAGTAACGATCAATCGTGTTTCTCATCCAAATATCGTCCGGCCTTTCCTCATCTATTTCACTTATGGGTCTGCTCATGCGAACTATATTATTGCCTGTTGGAATGAATTCAACCTTGCGTGAAAACTCTTTAAGATGCATCCCTGGTATTACACGATAGACAGCTTCCTGCGCAGAGACATCTCGATTATGAAGATAAACGCTGCCTAATTTTTTAAATGCCTCTTTTGCACTAAGATTACCTTTGGAAGCTTCTTTTTGCGCACAACTTAAGAGCAAACCCATTTCTCTTTCTGATTTGGAAATATATGAAATAATGTACACGACACAAGCCCACGCATCTACAACAAACTGAATATCCATGTTGGCATTCCAGCAAATTAATAACTTCTCGTTGTAGTTATTAATCCAGACTTCGTCGAGTTCCCTGGCCAAAACTATGTGTGTGTGTCCGCCTACAACACTGTAGACTTGTTCAAAAGTGAACTGCGATAACCCCAAGGACGCAAACAAATCCTGAGCACTAAGAGACAGGTTATTTTCATCAAGAGTAGCCTTCTTAAGCGCAGTCATAATAACTTCAGCTTGTTCCCTTGTAACAAGTGGGACAGATTCAGGGTCCAGCTGTTTAATAAACGTACGCGTCGATATCGGGCGGGGAAAATTAAAACGGCACACCTTTTTACCTTTCCTACATGTTTTGGAGTGACGTTGTGAATGCTGCTGCACAGAAGTAACTTTTTCCAATACATTTGGGTCTGAGGGTCGTTTACACGTGACATATTGATCCACAAAGTTCAGGACCTCCTCGTCAGTGTTGACACCAAGTTTAGGGGCATTCTCTACCCAAAAGAGGGCGTGGCAATGTGGGCTACCTCTCTGCTGGAATTCTACACGATAGAAATAATCTATGATTTTACCGATGGGCTGAGCTGGTGCCAAAATAACTTTACGCAAAAATCGGCGCCAACGGGAGTCAAACATGCGAGCCGCGGTTACAGGATGACGACGCAAAAGGTCACATCTCTCTGCCCAGTCCAAATCTGCAACCCTCCGGGTACTACCTTCCTGCTTTAAGAGTGTTTTCAGTAGGCTTGGCCACCGGAGATCTGCAGAACTAAATGAACAAAACCACGTCGGAATACCGAGCTGACGAATGCTTGCAAACAAATTTTTTTGTGCCAATTGCCAGAAAGGCGGTGTTCCTCTTATAGCCGTCATAAATCGATAACCATTATCAAACTGTAGTAAATCTTGTAAAGTTCCTTCACCTGCAGCAGCATTACCAGAACCGGAATGTCCCTTCCGCAAAGCTATGGACACTTTTGACACAACCTGCTCAACCTCCAACATGTATAATGCCAAAAAGAGAAACTTAAAATTTTCTGCAAATCTGCCATCCACATGCATTAGTCGGTTAACAAAATATCGGCACAAGGTTAAACGTGTTTTCCGAGGGGTATGAAACGTATTGCGTCCAAAGGGAAACTCTTTTGGAAAGCATTTAGCTTCATTTTCTTTATCCTTTAACAAACTTACCGGGCTGTTACCCTCAGCCGGAGCTAAATTTAAATCTACTGTTACGCGCTCCTGCGCGCTGCGTCCCCCCTCCTCCTCTCCTCCCCCCTTCCTCTCCTCCTCTACTCCCCCCTCCTCTCCTCCTCTCCTCCCCCCTTCCTCTCCTCCTCCCCTCCCCCCTTCCTCCCCTCCTCTCCTCCCGGGGTGCGTTTTAGGCAAACCCAGAAGAAAACATCTTTTGAAATTTAAATAAGTATATTTATATTCTGTCCACCTGTGCAATATATTTCATTTAAAAATCTGTAAAGCAAGTAATAAAATAACTGCGGCCTTAGTTTGAGACACGCACGCACACACACTGCCAAAACTGAACCAGGTCTAAACCAGGACTTGGACTTGGACTTGAAAACTTGAAAACTTGAATCAGAACTAAAACAGGGACTAAATCTGGGCTTGTTTGAACACATACACGGGCAAATTCAACATTCAAGCACAAAATTAACTCAGCTTTGTATTAAAAAAAAACTTACCTTCGAGTAGAAGACCGCACGGTGAGACACTTTTCTTCGAGGAAGGAAAGAACCGAAAATATGAGCTTTTGGACAATTAGATGCGAACAGTCGAACGAGTGTAGATCCAAAGTCCAAATATAGAATAATTCTGTGAAGAAATGAAACTCAGTCCAGTCAGAAACAGGAGCGAGTGAGGAGGACCAGGTGCTTCAGAAGAGGGCAGAGTCATCCTTTGAACATTTAGACCAATCAGTTTGAAAGATGCATTTGGTTGGACCAATCAGAGCACAGAGACATAATGTGTTAAGAAAAGCTAGAAAATATTTGAAAACATGGAGTTCTCATGAAAAGTGAACATGAAGCCGCCATCTTTCTACTGTAACAGATTAAGTGTTATTGTGCACAACAGTATGTAAAATGAAAAATGAATATATATTTTCTTCAAATTACAGGAAGTACTGCTGAGACCTAACACAAAACTGACAGTGTAAAGAATAATTTGGCAAAATAAATGTTTGTAAGTAATATTTATTGTCAAATCATTGCTGCTGTGTAAATTATAGAGTTTGTCTCCCTGCTTGGAATATAAGTGACAGTGGTGGATCTAGGGGGGGTGCGCGGGGTTGGGTGCCATTGTTTTTAAGATAGAAATGTATGTATTTTTTCTGCGTGAAACCCATGCAATATTACTTTATTATATATATATATATATATATATATATATATATATATATATATATATATATATATATATATATTTATTTTATTTTATTTTTGTAAAAAACTACAAATCCCTACGTTCGTGAATGCGACATCCGGTCACGTGGTTTACGTTTACAACACGTTACGCGCACGCAGCGTCACTACAGCCAATCACAGTTTGCCGCGGCCGGTACAAAAAAATGGCATGAAGTTTGGCTAAACAGGTTGAGCAATGGGTTAGAATACAGTAGACCCAGTTATGAATCCTGCAGTGATTTCACTTTAAAATGGTCAAATCATTTATCAGTCATAAAGTAAGAGACTGTTAGAGTAGACTCCAAGCATGGGGACATTTTACAAAGTCTGGCTGGTAGAGCATCTTCAGTTCAGGACTCGGAAGAGTGCAAAGGGTTTTTCATATTGGTTTTGTCATTGAGTTTGTTTTAAATCAGAACACCAAGATTTACAACAATTATGTTATCAACATTTTTATTACCAGAGTTAAAGTGCTGTAAATATACTGTCACAAATGGGACAAACGGAAAATCTCTGAAATGTTCACATTTACGCTTCACACATAAAGGCACAATGGACAATTTTTCGGCGATTTGAGAACGCAGGTGGAAGTGCACACGCGCACTCCCCCGTGTGGACTGATACAACACACACGTGCATTTGCTTATTAGCGCGACGGAGCGCATCATCTCTCTCGTCTCCCATAGATTTCTGTCTTATGAGTCAGCTTGAACTGTCTTTCTCCGTCTACATAGAGGAAACTATATTATGCTAGATCAATGCGCTTAGACACAGGGAAACGTGCTGCTCATGGGGACAAGCCGCACGCGGCTGCAGGTGAGCGGTAGGTGAGTTTTATGATTGATACGTGGCAGGACTAATCGGCAGTCCACGCCACGAGGAAATAAGACTCAGATTTGGGCCAAGAAAATGGTCCATTCAACCTTTAAACAAACTCCTCCGTGGGCGATAGCCCGATCAAGCTTAACTTTGGGAAGTATCACACAAGCGGGGCATCAAAATGAATCCATATTTTTATTGTAAAGGCCCGTACAGACCGCGGCGGGCGAAGCGTCCAGTTTACATTCAAAGTCCATGTAAATGAGCGTCGAGCACGTCCTGCTTTTCCCGTGGTGCGATTTCTTTGTTTTTGCCGCGCGATTGGTGCGTTTTCGTACGCTCTCGGCGCTTTGAGCGTGCGTATAAAAGCCCAAAACGGCTGGCGCGACGTGTTCAGGCTTCTGCAGCAGATGCGTCGCAGCAGCCAATCAGAGCTGACGTGATACGCACGACCCGGAAAAAGACCCAAAACAAACTAAACAAATAAAAAAATCCTTTAAACGCAGCTCTTGGAGCAAATAATGATATTGACTAAACTCTGTTCAGCTCTGAAGTCTCTGCGGGTCCCAGGCGGGCCCCGGGGCCCATCGCCTCCGCTTTTGGACTAAAGTTATTAAACCAAAGCCATGGTCCAATATTAAACTCCATTTACACCACGAGAAAAGCAACACAGCACAACTCCTCCACTGAGCATGTGCAGACGACTCAGACGCACGTCTGCTGCTGAATGTATTTTACGGACATGAGTCCGGGGCGTCGAGGACGAGCATCCGGTGCGTTTGTCTTTCAAATGTACACGCGCTCAATTTCTGCGTCGGGCGCGATTCAGCCGCCGCGGTCTGTACGACCCTTAAGTGTTATGGTCTCTGTGTGGCGGAGCTTTCAATTTCACCCACAATTGTGTTCATTTGCACTGGTTAAGTAGTGGTTGGGCCATGTATAATGTGTCGCTGTCTTAGTTCTTAGACAATGAGGGCGCGTTAGCGCCATCTTTGTAAAATGCAGAGAGCAGAGTCGGAAGGCCGGCGGCCCGCGAGGGCCGTTGGATGCCGCTTGCGGCTTTAATTTTTGATTGTTTTAATAAGCAAATCAAAATTAATTGGCTGTGAATAATACCAAAAAATAAAATAGTAACATAAAAACCATAGCAGCAGCAGGATTTTATTTTAACCTGTTACCATCCACCTATTTTCGCCCTGTGCACAATGGTTGGACCCAAATGGCATTGCTTATTAAAAGAGGATCTTACAGCCCACATGCAAGTGTGATCATTAGAAAGCTTAGGCCTTCTAGTTTCTGCAGATGTGCACATGAACACTGTCAGGGCTTCAGAACTTACACTGCAGAGGCCCAAACATAAACAAAACATCCTTTTTTTAGTCTCGCCTGAATATTGTCAATTTGTAATGGTCCTGAGCATGACATACTTCATTGTGTGTTTATGCTGTTCACTGTACATGCTGTTTATCTTGTTGACAACAACTGTGTAAAGTTTCAGATCTCTGGGAACAGGCATTTTGGTGCTGTTGACCTTTTTGTATCAAAAAGTATATTCAGAAAGTTATCCAAATATGTGCTAACTGTGCCAAACTGTTTTATTACAATTTTAGCTCCTCTTTGATCATAAAACATACATTTTGATGTTTTGTAGGCCACTAATACCCATTATAACTGCTAAAAACAACGTATGTGTAAATATGAGTTTACCCATGAATTTCCCATATAGAGGTGAAAAAAATAAATATATATATATAATATTTTTATATTGGTATAATAATACATATATCTCAGAAAACGTTATGCGTAAAATCTAGTCGCCTCCTGCCCAAAAATCTGTCTCTTTACAGCCTTTACGCACGAGAATACAGATGATTCTGTGTGAATAAGGCCTTAGTCCCGCCCACCATTCTAAAGCTATTCTTATTGTCTAGAATAATATATCAATCAATGTCTAGTTTAGTGCGTCGCGTGTTGACTCAGCAGAAGTCGGCAACGTTTCTCAGTCTGTGTTATTTTCATCCTTTCCTCGTAATCCTCCATGTTTGTTTGGACACGAACGGACAATGCGTTTGTCTGATTGGTTAATCCGCCTGTCAATCACTCCCTTTGGAAATTGGCGTGACTGGGTTGGATCCCAGACCCTCAGGTTTTGTAAAGTAGTCTGTCAAAACATGTTGGGAATGGCTCGTCAGGCAAGAGACACGTGGGTTTACAGTGGATGCCTTTTTCACCGTCACTTTTCCAGTTTTTCTGGAGACGACCTCTCCCCTTGTAATCTTGGTGCCCCTTTCAGGGTTTATCCCTATGAAACGCCTGGAAAATAGAAGAGGCTTAAAGTCAGTCTATCTATTACTTATAGAACATAACTTGTATTTATTACTTTGATAATTACTGTTCTAACCTTTGAATGAACTCCAAAGTGCAGGTTGCCTCTTCCGCGTACTGCAGGTTAAAATTATAATAGGTGGAAAATACAGCTGCAAGTCCTGTTCTGAAGGTTGTCTGGATCCCATCAGAGACAGTGCTGTCCTCAAGGCAAAACTACAACGATTTTAGTGTGAAATATATATATAAAGTGTAAAGTCAGTATTTATTCTGCTGTCAAATGACAATATATAAATCCTTCAAAAATACAACTCAAGAAGATAGAGAACTATGATAACATGAATAAAACTTCAGGTGACATACCACAGAGTATGAGACGAGGGGTGGCAGGAAGGGAAAGCAGACGTCATATGTTCCTTTCACACAAAAAACAACAAACATAACTTATTTGGTTATATTGTTCATCTTACATTTGTATTTTATGTGTGGTTTAAAGGCAAACTGAGAAATGCAAGTATAGAGTATGGACCTGGGCTCGGACCTGGGCTCGGACCTGGACTCGGACCTGGACTCGGACTCGGACCTGGACTCGGACCTGGACTCAGACCTGGGCACCAAGAATTGAAAGCCTGATGTCCTACTTTACACTGCAACCCCATGTCTGTGCTGTAGGCTACTTACTTGTGCTAGCAGGACTAAGCCGTCGAGTTGTTCTCCAAAGTGTGCCATCAGGAGCTGTAACACCACAAACGGGACCTCCACATCTGCGGTCAACTTGAGAACTTCTTTAACTTGTCTGAAGAACTCTATAATAGCCCTCCCACATTCCTTCATTGCCATCGCCAGTGTGCTCAACACAGTTAGAAGTTCAAAATGACTGAACAGGCCTTTTTGGGTGAAAAGGTAGGGCCACTTTGTTTTAAGCTCAGCGATACTTGGAGTTGGAAGAGCATTAATGTGTAGCCACTGTAAGGCAAAAGTCACGTCGATTATTTCTTTGACATCAGCGCTCTCGATTCCATTCATCCCTTCTCTTGCATATATTTCCAATAATTGTTTCCTTTATGTCTCCAGTGTCTCTTCGGTTTCCTCTGGTGGTAGAGCAGGTTGAAAACGTGTACACCCATAAGTGTCTGTGGGTCCTCTTTTCTTTCCATTGCTGAGGTGAGGCTGCCTGAAGCTGGTGCATCAATTAATATTTTCTATGCTTAATTTGCAGTAGAAGAGAATTATATCCTCCTCCAACTATTTGGCCACTGCTCATCTGATCCGCGAATGTTTTTGGATATTGCCTCACGATGTTTTGACACCCCACTGCACACTGGGGTTCAGCTCATTTTTTCTTAATTTGTCTGCAATTATCCCCACCATTTGTCAGCGTCCTCCTGGTGACACTCTTTTTTTCCTCTGCAATAGCATATTGTTTGCCTGACCCGCCAGCCCCGGCCACATTCTGTTCAAATTCGTAAGGGTCTGGAATCAGAGTCAGAGCCAATGAAATCGTCGATAATCCATTTACCGACAACGCGTCACACTGAGACACGGAAGTAGTGCTTTCCACCCCCGTTCCAAAACATGACCGAGTGTTTACTTCTGCTCTCGCTTCGGTTTGAACAATCAGGAAAGTCCGCTCTACTCGCCGTGATGAACGTGCGTTAGATGCGGTTATACGAAGGGCGTCATCGCGATTCAGGAGACATTTTCTGCGTTCGGGGACGGATAACGCGGAACACGCCTTGTTGACATGGGCTACGTAATATCCGGTTAAGCGTGTCGCGTTTTTTGCGTCACTTCTGGGTTTATGTGATTGGTTCTGGCTCTCTAAACTCCGCCCTAGAAATTGAACCTCAGCGGTCGAGCCCCAGACCCACCCAAGTAGTTTGCCTAAACGTGTTGGGAATGGCTGGTCAGGCAAGCATATTGTATGTCTGCTGGCATGAGATTCCAGGGAACTTGGAAGGTTTCTGACCATGTTTTTAGTATTTGGGAGGTGCCTGGACTTTCCTCACATTCGCTAGAGAATGGGTGGCAGGAGGAGGATGAGCTGCATGGACCTGGGATTGGTACAATGATTAGCCAGGGCGCATGTCACATCTTCAAGATTCAGCGTTATGGATTCCGTCATTAAATTGGACACATGACACAAATCATTAGGGATATGAAGAAAAAGCAATGATAAGATGTAAAATAATTAAAACATAATAATAATGTACCCATTTTGAAGGCCTCCATTGGTTTTCTTTGCTGAATAACGGGTAGAACATCTTTGATATCCTCTTGTTGTAAATACTTCAGGTCATCAATGCAGTTGATGCCAGAACTAACAAGTCACTCAATTATGTTTTCTTGGGTCTCCTCTGAACAGGTTGGTAGGGTCCTTTGGATGATACTCCGCAACTCATTTAAAGTTGACATTGTCTTTAAATAGGAAGAAATGAATGGTGAGGAACAATAATTGGCATCTGACGCCATGTGTACAGAGGTAAAATCAACCAGCTCTTGTTGACTAATGCATGACACATCTCCTGTTGGTTGAAAGGCATAAACTCCTATGTCAGGGATAAACAGTGTTTGACAGTTGTTGGTGATAAGGTTGACAGATTCCTTATTTTGCAGAAGAACTAAAATAATTTGCCCAAAAAGAAGGTCATCTGATGTATTTTTTATTGCCAAAAGCATATTTGTCTTGCCTTTCACTGTTGCTTCATGAGCAATTAAAGTATTAAAGTATTCAGAGGGGTGAAATTATGGCTTAAGACAGATTCTTTGATTTTATCATTATTGTCATCCAGGAAAAACAGCATGCAACAGTGCATCAACACCATAGGTAAACTGTTGTGAATTTTTGTGTGTCTTATGAACACCATTGGCGTGCTGGACAGTTTGCCACAAATATTGCATGGAGATACCATTTTTGTTGATGGTCTTTCACAGGAATCAAATAATAGCATACTTACTATTTTTTGCAAAACAGGATCTGGGTCAGTAAAGTGAAGGAAGAAAACACTTAATACGACCTTAAACCCTTCGGGGTCGATGCCCGCGCCGGCGCGTGTGAAAACATGGTCGGCTTTAGGACCCTGTAGCATGAAAACCAAGCAACGTTGACGTCATACGGAAGTGGAGATCCGTAGCAACGTCTGAGTTTTTGTTTTATTTGAATCCACCAGATAAAACCAAAGTTATGAAAATTTCAATTCCATTAAAAATGTGCGGAAAAATATGCGCTCTTTTCTTATAATAACTTTGTCGTCTTTAGTGATAAAACGAAACGAAAAAACGTTAGCCTTGTGCTAACCCGGATGTTCAGGATGCACACGAGGAACGTAAACATTAGTCACATGACAAATAGTCAAAGAGGAAGAACGAACGAGCGGAATAATGCAGTTTTTGAATAGTTTTGGAGAGTTTTAGTAGTTCAAGTATTTCATTGTCAGTAATACAGTTGTTGTAAAGCAAAATGAGGGGCACACTTCATGTTGATCAAGTTTAGACCTGGTTTAGACCTGCTTTAGTCCTGGTTTAGTCCTGGGTTAGTCCTGGGTTAGTCCTGGTTTAGACCTGGTTTAGTCCTGGTTTAGTTCTGGTTTAGTTCTGGTTTAGTCCTGGTTTAGTCCTGGATTAGTCCTGGTTTAGACCTGGTTTAGACCTGGTTTAGACCTGGTTTAGAGCGCCTTCTGATGTGGCTCTCTGTGTCATTTTGGACAGAAACTGTTTTGAGAAGTAGCACAAATAGAAAAACGCCTGAGGATTTACCTACTTTTTATTGTAAATAGTGGTTTATTGCTTGTATATATCACAAGAATACTTGTATATGTTCATATTTGCACCTTGTGGTTCAGTTTGAACCTTTTTAAATGCTTGGTTGAGCATGTCTGAGGGTTATACAATACGGACTTTGTGGTTTCTGTGTGTGTTTAGGTCCAGTATGTTGAAATAGTTAGTTTTTCACTTTGACATACTAACAGATCATATAGGTTGTGCTGAAAAAAAAAGATGCCCAACATTGGTCTGGTAAACATTTCTTAATGTAGTATATCAGGGCAAAATTGAAGGTACTCAAAAACGGGCAAAAACGCTCCGGACCCCGAAGGGTTAACAAACAGTGGATGAATGAAAAGTATATCAGTGTATTTAAATCATATGTAACCTTAACAATCTTGTCTGAAATGCACTTCCATTGTTTCAAATTCAAATACTAAATGCAAAAACGACTTGTGTTCGTCAATTTGAAAGCCAACGCATACGACAACACACTGAACCACACGTAACGGAAACATACATTTTTGGCGTTTTAAACTGAACTTAAAACTAGTTTATCTGCCCATTACAGATAAAAGCAAGTAGTGCAAGGTTGTGTTAGGAGAGTTTCCCGTACACGGTGAAAAAAGAGGCGTTGCTTCCTCGGTCTTCCGCGTCTCAAAGTGGCGCATCTATCCTTCTGTAGAGATCTGCTGTTCTTACCAGAGAAGTCCAAAAGCCTCATGTGATTTCAGCGACAACGCATGGGTCCAAATTCAACAAGTAGCAATCTAGGCGCGTCACGAGCGCGGGTTGCAGAGCAGGGGCGCCCCGGTACGTGAGAAGCCGCGCACAAGTGTTGACGCTGTTGAGGTGTTAATGGCAAACATTTTCTTGCCACTGTAGCCTACACAGTAGACTATATGATGACCAAATGTTTTACATTCACCTCCATTGACCCAAACAAAGCGCAGTGTATCAGCTTACAGATAAAGAAGAACTGAAGGTCCAGAGCACGGGCCAAACTCTCAGTTTGGTCTAGGGCGGGTCCAAAAATGTATGGAAATTATAACGCCTTTAACACTTTAAAGGGCTTTGTAAAAATACATTGTTAATATGATTAAAATTAGAATACTAATGTAAGTATTTGCCATTTAAACAGTCAAAATGTATTCAGAAAGCAGTTCATTTACAAATAAAGTGCAATCACGTTTGAACAAAATAAACAGTATAACAGTATGAACTTCAACAAATTGGTGTAACAAATTCCAATTATCACATACATTAATATTCTCTTCTGTATTTAACCTTATTTCCCTTTTTTTTAATCAAAGGGTTCTATCTTAAGGACGATCTTTTTCTGAGTCCATTCTAACAGTCTTTCTCTGTCTTCATTTTGTCCCGTACACTGAGGGAACTATATTATGATAGATCAATGTGCTTAGACACGTGGAAACGTGGGGACGAACCGCACGAGGCTGTAGGTGAGCGGTAGGTGCGTTTTATGATTGATACGTTGCAGGACTAATCGGCAGTCCACGCCACGAGGAAATAAGACTCAGATTTGGGTTAAAAAAATCGTCCATTCAACCTTTAACAGAACACAAAACAATTATAGAACTAAAAACAACTGATCAGCCTGAGCCAAATATATGCCTATTCAAGAACATCAGTCAAGTGCTTGTGTGTGAGTCTTGAGCGAAGCTTTGTTTTTGTGATGTTCATTACAGATAACACTTGTCCACACAGGTAGGTGGTCCCAAACATGCTCAACACTTTTGCTGCCAGGGCATCACTTTGGGGTATCCTGGCAAACGGTACCGATAAAATGTCCGACGAGGCAAATTTGTTCTTTAAATCCTAATCACATTGTCAGTAAATTATCTCAAGCAGTATGTCGACGGGCAGATCCGCTCTGTCTCAAGCTCACCAAAGACCTGAAACCGCTGCTCAAACTCCAGCAGCAATTCTGTCATTTTGCCTTTGTAGTGACTCATGTCAGCAGTAATTCCGGTCATTTGCACATTTCTTAGATGAGGGAAATGAGCGGCGGCACCACTCGACAACTGTGTCTCCCACAAAGTCAGCTTCAACTTAAATGCGCGTATGCTGGCATAATATTGTGTGACAACTTTCTTACGGCCTTGCAGCATCTTGTTCAGGTTATTCAAGTGCTCTGTAATATCCACCATAAATGCAAGGTCTTGCAGCCATTGTGGGTTTTTTAATTAATGCACTGGTTTGCCCTTTTTTTTTTCCATGAACTGTCTAATTTCCTCTCATAGATTAAAAAAAAGCTTCAGCGTACTACCTTGGCTAAACCACCTTACTTCAGTGTGGTATGGTAGGCCACAGGTGATGTCTTTATCACTGAGGAGGCATTCAGCCCTCTTGCTCAGATGACGTTAACAGTTTGGACAACCACTTTCATGATGTGATCCATTTTTAACGACTTGCAACACAATGCCTCCTGGTGCAAAATACAGAGAAATGTCCCAAAACTTGTACTTTCTCCCTGAATTTTGTCACAACGCCTGTTTTTCTCCCAATCATTGATGGTGTGCCGTCTGTAGCCACACTGACAGCATGGGCCAGCCCACTCTGACCCGGTCCAGTGTGTCAACCAGAGTCCTAAAAATGTCACTCGCTGTAGTGGTGCCCGTCATAGGTACCAATTCAAGGAACTCCTCGGTGACCGCCAAAGTCTCATTGACACCACCAATGAATATGGCCAGTTTAGCAACTTCTGTAATGTGCTCTCATCGATTGCAACTGAAAATGCTACAAATGACTTGACTTAATGCTTCTTTTGGCTATCCAAATCCGCTGAAAGATTAGCAGTCCTATCCGTTACAGTATTCCTCGTCAGGCTTATGTTGGCAAAAGCCTGTCACTTTTCAGGGCACATGATTTCTGCAGCAAACTCACCCTCACAATATGGCTTTGAGGCTGATGCTATTTCGTTAGCACCAGGTAGCTAGCATTAAATGCTGCCTCACTTGTCTCTCGACTCCGGGTAAAAACGGACTGTTGTTTTTTTTAGACTTGCTAACAGTTCATTTATCTTGTCTGTTCTCAGATTTCCTTGCAAGCGGTTGTATTTTTCGCCATGGTGAGTCTCATTGTGGCGTTGAATATTATATTCTTTGTGCACAGAAACTTGCTGCAAACACAATAAACACAGTTTTTCCAGTTACCGTTGTAAAAAAAATAGGATGTGGTCCATTTTTCTTAGAAAACTGCACTTTTCTCTGACATTTGGGTGTCACGCTTTTGACAGAAAAAGACCGGAGGCATTAAAAAAAGCTGGTTGCCACCATCTGCTGTTTAGTTCTCAGTGTAAATCGCTACTCTTACTCTTCACTTGTTTTATTTACAGTCTATGTGGGTATGCTCTGTGAAAGTGCAACCCCAGTGGACTGATTAGGAAATGCAGCTACTTTTATAGAAATGTTATTTATGTCTTTCTGTAATTTCCACACTTAGCAAAGTCATCTGGCGGGCTGAGCTGGACCCCTTGACACCCCTGTCATAGAGGTTCTCCAAAACAAGTTCATACTACCCTAGTTTGTACAATTTTAGAAAATCCACTAACCAAAGGTTTTAGCAGAGGCCACAGTCCTCCTGCTCAGAGTCCTCCTGCTCAGAGTCCAGCTGCTCCAGTCTCTTCATTGCGAGCTGAACATACTCCTCCACAGGATCATCCTCCTCCTCCTGATCTAACTCTGTGTCAGGTTTGTCAGGCACAGACTTGATCAACCTTCTTGCTCTCCCTCGTTCCAGAGGTGAATGGCAGGTAGTGGATCAAACAGGGGTACAGAAGGTGTCTCCAACCTGATGGTGATGGAATCTGTCACGCTCTTATCTGTAAGGTGGGTCCTGTAGATGGTCTTCACTAGCTTGAGGTGGCTGAATCCTCGTTCACAATCTGCTGAATGTGCTAGAAGAGTCAGGAGCAGGTCGACTTGTCATACTGATGCCAGGGGAAAGGTGTGTCCCACGACTCCATATATTGCCTGTCCCTTTCAGTCTTCTCATAATCATTTTTTTTTTTTCTTTCTGTTCATCTGTAACTTTTTGTCTTTTTGGTGGTGGTGGTTTCCCCCCTTCAAGATACTTCCACATTGACATATAGCTTTTGTTGCAAACAACTTTACTCAGTCCGCAATTCAGTCTTTTTAGAGATCGACGCCCGCCAACCTAGATATCACTTTTGGCGCAAAATTAGACCGGGCATTTCCGAGTACACCTGAACGCGACCGAACGCAGCGGCCAATCAGATGCCCTCTTTCATCGAAATCAGATCACGGACACCGCTCGGCCAATGAGAAGCGAGAATACTGCAAAGTGGCATGTCTGTCAAAATTAAACTTAAGCTATGAAAATGCCCCAAATATGGCCAAATTACTAGTTAAATCTTGATTTTTTCGAGGAATTTCGATACAGGGGCACGGCGGGCCCCCTCTTAATTCAAACCCTGGGCCCCCGTCTATTTCGCAGCCTGAAGGCAATTCAAAGTGCTTCACACGACAGGAAAAATGCATTAAAATCACAAAGAAATCACAGACCATATACATAGCATTCCAGACACTCTTTTCCATATTTATTTGACATTGCAGCATGACAGGCGTCTCCAGGATGGACACATCACTTTTAGATTGCCTCTTTCCCATATCAGCGCGCGATCTGCCTCTGCACACGTCTGTGTTGAGCGTATGTATCTTTTACGACGGACCCAGTCTCATCTGCCCTGCCCTAGATTTAGCTTTAGCGAAACTAATTGTCTCAGACAAAACTCGAACAAAGCTTTTAGTGTTAAAACTGGCTATTGATCAGTGGGCAGGTGCGCCTGGCTCTTCTTGGTCTTTACAACCTAACCAGCGAGTGTTCTAATCCACTCCCCAAGCACCTGCTCTGCTGCTGCGCTTGGACACCGGCACAATGGCCTATTGTGTCCAGCAGAAGTATTTACTTGTTAAAATTGTATTGTGTTTAAATATTAATACATTTAAAGGTGCTATTTTAGGATACAATTTAAAGGTGCAGGGTACTACCTCAAAATAGTCCCAGACCCGTATTTTAGTGTTAACATGTTAAAAATAGGTCAAAGAATAGTCTGTCTGCCAGTTAACAATTAAATCACAGTTTAAGAAATAAAAGAGAAGAGTGCAAAGTAAAATCCTTTCAGTCATATGCACAGCTAAAAGAAAACATTTTTTAACTTAGATTTGAACATTGTTAGAGTAGAAGCCTGTCTCACATCTTCAGGAAGACTGTTCCAGATTTTAGCTGCATAAAACTGAAACGCAGATTCCCCATGTTTAGTCCTGACTCTGGCACCAGCAGGAGGCCGGTCCATGTTTAGTCCTGACTCTGGCACCAGCAGGAGGCCGGTCCATGTTTAGTCCTGACTCTGGCACCAGCAGGAGGCCGGTCCATGTTTAGTCCTGACTCTGGCACCAGCAGGAGGTCGGTACATGTTTAGTCCTGACTCTGGCACCAGCAGGAGGCCGGTCCATGTTTAGTCCTGACTCTGGACATCAGCAGGAGGCCGGTCCATGTTTAGTCTCTTCTCTGAGCCACAGGGGGCAGTGCAGAGACCTGAGAACAGGACTAATGTGATGGTACTTCCTGGTTCTAGTCAGGACCCGAGCAGCAGCGTTCTGGATGTACTGCAGCTGTTTTACAGCTCTTTTGGAGAGGCCAGTGAGCAGGCTGTTACAGTAGTCTAATCTACTGGAGACAAAGGCATGGATAAGTCTCTCCAAGTCTGGTTTAGACACTATATTTTTTATTTTGGCAATGTTTTTTAGATGGTGAAAAGCTGCTGATGTTATTGATTTGATGTGGCTGTTAAAATCAAGTCTGAGTCCATTAGTAAGTAGTCACATGCAAATGTTCAGATGTTGCTATATGTGGCAGAACGGTGAAATTTCCGGAACATGTCGGCCTCGGGGGAACTGAGATAAACAGCATTTTCTCTTTTTTTCCCCAAATTTGTGATTTTCGTTTTTTTGCATTATGTAAGTTGAAGATATGGACCAGCCATTCGATGTATCAGATAACAGTATTTGCAGCATTAAAAGCATAAATAAAGCCGTTTAAAATGTGGTGTTTTCGGGCGCTCTCTGGACGTGCAGAGTGGGTGTGACCGCATTTCCATATGAACAGCTGAGCTACTGCAGGCAGCCAATGGGCTGAGCCGCCAGCCGCATGGCTACTTGATAAGCAGCAACACAGGGACACGCAACACACGCTGTGTAAAGTCAGTTGAAAAATGGATCCTTCTGCTATTGCTTTGGAGCTTAACCGCGGCTGTTATAGCTCCACGCTTTTGGATTATTTCTGCGAAAAGTCCGCTTATCCAGATGACTATCTAAGTTCTGAATCTGAAGATGAGGTCACAGATGAACAGTGCGATTTCATCCAGCTGGAAAACATCCCTAGTCTACAGCTGACCTTAGACGAGGATGAAGACGAGGAAGAAGCGGCCGGACACACCGAAGAGCTGGAGCGTGAAATAAGGAACGCTATAGGCACGGTAACATTTACAGGCGAGGAAGAAGAGATGGAAAAGATCCGTAACTTTGACTGCAAATGTTACGCAAGAAGAAAAGAAAATTCTCAGCTCTCAAGAGAATCGTGTAGCAATAAACTAACCCCAGAAGTCATGTACAAGCTGCGGAGCGATTCTCTAGCAGCAGAAAGAGAGTGGCAAGATATGAGGATTATCGGACATATGGAAGCAAACAGACGTTCTGTCGTCACTTCGGAGTTAACCACGTCGACCAAAAAGCCGAAGACAAAGCGAAAATCTGCTCGGACCAGCTATTTCATAGGAGGAATGGAAGTCTGCAGAAATACTTTTCTGTTCCTCATGGCGTAAGTACTGTTTGTGTAACATTCGATCCATGTTATGTTGAAAGTGCCTGCTAGTGTTTGTGCTTTTGCTACGAGCATCTGTGTTAACTCAAGGAGCTAGTCCCCTTTAGCCCCGCTAGCAGAGGGCTAAAGTTGTCTCGTATCTGCGTTTTGCGTCTTAAATACAAGGGAAATATCTCTATGAGAATAGGCTGGTTTAGTTCCCATCACAGACACGCTCGAGAGGGCCCGTTTATGTGTGCTGTTCTACAAGTGTTCCGCTTTTACGAGCCGTGTTTATCTCAAGAGAGCTAGTCCCCTTTAGCCCCGCTAGCAGAGGGCTAAAGTTGCCTCGTATCCGCGTTTTGCGTCTTAAATACAAGGGAAATATCTCTATGAGAATAGGCTGGTTTAGTTCCCATCACAGACACGCTCGAGAGGGCCCGTTTATGTGTGCTGTTCTACAAGTGTTCCGCTTTTATGAGCCGTGTTTATCTCAAGAGAGCTAGTCCCCTTTAGCCCCGCTAGCAGAGGGCTAAAGTTGCCTCGTATCCGCGTTTTGCGTCTTAAATGTGAACAATGTGAACTGTTATCTGTGAAGCGTGTTATTCCTATATTTCCTAATCCCTTTTTTCCCCTTTCCAGAATTGGCGGAGACACCCTGACTGACATAATCAAACACTATGACGAAAATGGAGCAACACCACGATTGAGGAAGAAGCGTGCACAGCCACAGCCACGTTCACGCAGGTTCATCAGCCATGAAGTCATCCACACCGTTGTAGAGTTTATCCAAAACTATGCAGAAGTCCATTCCATAATGCTACCTGGTCGACATCCTGGCCATAGGGACTGGCATGTGAAGTTGCTCCCAACCCATGTGACTAAGGCCTCAGTTTGGCGTCTCTACGTGAAGTCAGCTAAGGAGCTTGGTAAGTGTAAAACATTATTTTGGTGATTTTCATGTTTTAATGATTAGAGTATAATTAACCATAAGCAACATCTGTTTTTCAGGTGAGCCTGCAGTTAGTAAAACAAGCTTCAGATCACTGTGGAAACAGCTTCTCCCACACATCAGAAGCTGCAGGCCACGCACAGATCTCTGTTGGCAGTGTCAGAGCAACAACGAGCAGCTGATACGAAGTGCAAATGTCCCAGATGAAAGAAAATCTGAAGTTGTCCAGAAGCAAGTGCATCATCTTGCCCTTGTGCAAAGTGAGAGGACTTTTTACAACACTTTGATTGCTGCCTGCAGACAGACAACAGAATCTAATGTGCTGTCTTTCGGACCCTCACCGCCAGCAAGCAAAGACATCAGGATGCATTACAGCTTCGACTTTGCACAGCAGGTACTAATAATAGCAAATGCAGAATAGCATTTATAGAGACATATACGTCTTAATCAAATGTCATATGTATTAATCTAATCTCTTTTCTCTCTCTCTCTACTACAGATCCACTTTCCGTCAAACCCTCTGCAGCCGGGGCCAATGTATTTCCTGACTCCACCAAAATGTGGCCTTTTTGGTGTCTCCTGTGAAGGGATGCAAAAGCAGGTCAATTTCCTGATTGACGAAGGCATGTCGTCAAGTAAGGGAAGCAATGAAGTCATAAGCTACATGCATCATTTCTTCAACAACTTCGGTGTTGGAGAAAAATACGTGGATCTTCATTGTGACAACTGCAGTGGCCAAAACAAAAACAATTTCATGTTGTGGTATGCTGCCTGGCGTGTTGGACACAAGTTTCACCACACATCCACTTCCTCATTGCTGGCCACACCAAATTCTCCCCTGATTGCGGCTTTGGACTTATCAAGCGAGCATACATGAAGACCAGGGTTGACACTTTGGAAGACATCGCTGAGGTTAGTTTATATGATTTGACTACTGTAATGTGTAAACATTAGTCTGGCAAAACTTCAGTGCTGCTCTCTGCTTAAGATATGTTTCTTCTGTTCTCATTTTTTTTACATTGTCGCCCTTGTCATCAGGTAGTGGAAAACAGCTCTCCTGAGTCTCACCTCAGTATCCCACAGCTTGTTGGAACGGCGGATGGCAAAGTGTTTGTCTAGAACTTCGACTGGCAGAAGCATCTGAGTCCCTTCTTCAGACGGCTTCCAAAGATCAAGAGTTATCAGCACTTCAGGTATTTATATTGAAACTCTCACATTGTGTTAAAAAAAAAAAATAGTTAATGAGTGTTATGTGAAATAGTTTGCCATTTCTTAAATGTCCTGTTATTTGTTTACAGCTTTGATGCCAAGAGACCAGGTGTGGTGCTTGCGAAAAGTCACTGTGAAGCAGAACCAGTGGAATATCAGCTACTACGCAATTCAGCTGTTCTGCCTCCGGTTGACAATCTCCATGTCCTGGTCCCACCTGGACTGAACTTTGACAGGCAGACTTATCTACATGAAAAAATCAGGCCTTTCTGTGCTGACGAGGCAAAAGACATCACATGCCCAGCGCCGAGAGTCACAGCACAGAAGAGTGCACAGACGAAGAAGAGGATGAGGATGTAATTAGACTCTGGTGGTGTAAATATCATATCTATTATCTATTATCTATTATCTCATATATTCAAAGCCATGGACCCAGGTGGATACCTGGCCCTGGCATCTGTTTATAAGAGTTCTACTATTAAGAGTGTTTTTTAAACTTCCTATAAGTTATCTGTCCTTTCCCCCTGTATCTACTGCGTTGTAACATTAAAGGCTATTTTATCTTATCTTATCTTTTGTCGTTTGTGTTGAATCATTCAGTGTTGGTGTACTGAATCACCTGTGAATTATGTTTATCGACAAATGCAATGAACCCTATTCTGATTCTTTGATTCTATTCAGGGCCTTTTGTAATCCAAGTATTTTCATTTTAATACAGTAACTTCTAATTCTGATTCAAGTCCAGTTACCATCAATAACAACACTCCTCTTGAGTCTTCAGTGACAGCTGTAGGGGGAGGTGGTGTCAGTGTGACAGGGGGGGGGGCTTATCTCAGTGAGATGCAAATGAGCCCCCCTGTGACTCTGGGCTCTCTCAGGTGAGAAACTTTAGAGGCCGTTTTCTCAGTGAAAGGTTTTGAGAGTTGTATACATTCAAATGACCACAACTTACTCAAATAATGATCAGATCTACATGACTGAGACATCATTGGAAAGCTTTGAATTCACACTTTCAGAATCTGTGAATAACTCAAAATGTCTCCGGGTAGACATGTACGTGCTTTATCCGCGTTCTGACACATATTTTCAAACACGCTTTTGAAATTACCTGACTGGCCAGAAAGGATGCCCAACTGATGCACCCATGACAGACTGTCCCTGATTAATCTGGGTGCAGAGCGACCGGCCTGGGTGATAAGATTTACGAAATGTGCACCACAGTGGACATATAAGGCTAATGGTTGCCCCTTCCTCACAATAGACTGTGCACCGTTGTACTGCTCTGACTTATTGGCTGCACCATCATACGTCTGCCCCCGCAATCCAGACATGGGCAGATTGAGTCACAGGAGCACATCACTAACCTTTGCAATAGCCAGGCCAGTGGTCTCTATCCTGAGTTCCATCAACAATAACAGAAAAATGCACAGTTGGGAGGGACCTTATTTCACTTGAAATGTCACAACTGTCTGTTAACCATTTTTGAAAGACACGATCATCTTCTTCTGCCCGAAGTTTCAAAAGTAAGTAAAAACACAATACTCCTTTTATTTTAGGATTGGAATGCAGCCATGGGAAATCCTTAAACCATTTTTCTTGAAAGGTCAATGTTTTGCCTGTAGCTAGACACTGCTTTTCAATACATTTAGGATGGTGTTGGTGCAATTTAAAGTCCCTCAACTCTATAAAACTGTCCACCATTTCTACAGTAAAGCTTTATAAGATGTAATAAAGTCAGATGCCCAAAACAAATAGATCATGCAACAGTCATCGGGTTCGCTTCAAGACAACAGAAATGTCCTACAATGTTACAAATAAATGAACTCGCATACCCCATGTTGGTGGATCTATCTCTTGTGGCGGTTCAGTTCTGTTTTGCATTTTGCTGATGAGCACTGCTGTTTATAGCATGTTTTTTTTTACCTTCTAAAGTCACCAAAAGAACAGCTGAGAACAAAAAGCCATGCCTTTGTTATTTCCTCTTAAATTCTTCACAGACATGGTGAAACTTTGCTCGTTACTGATGAATCTTGAGCTAAAAACAGTTTCTTGCCTTGTGTCCTTGCCATCTGCGATATGATCATGGGGAAAACTTGAGTTGTAGCTCAAAACGTCTCAGAGTGAGACAGTGGCTAAGACTAAACTTAAAATCATCGTATGACACAAACACTCCAAAGTAACTGCAGAAGAGCTCTGCCATGAATGGGACCTTGACACTCTTGTCACACTAGCCTCCGCTCCAGGTAAAACTGCAGCGACTTTATCATTCCGGGTCTAGAGCCTGATATTCATGCAAACAAAATCCATAAATCTTATACGATGAAAAATAAAATGTGCAGCAAACACTCCCGTCTTTAGATTGTCTCTGTGGGATCTGGACTCCAAATCCCGAATCTTGCTCTTCATAGCCTTGTTCTCCACCTGCAGTTTCACCACCTTGGCTCTTGCAACTCATTGTTCCGCTTCAGGGGCTCGTCTGCTGTCTCCTCCCGCCTCAGGCCCATTAATAGGCCCTTTTATTCGGTCAAAGTGGGTACTGCTCGCAGCAATCAACTCTCAATGATGTCATGCCGCATTTCATGTAAAATGAGGAGGCTGTATCTGGGGGCTTGTCTCTGCGGCTTTTGCCTTCAGATGCGTCTCCTCAGGACCCCTGTTAGCCACGTTAGCATTTTTAACATGTGAGGTCTGCTTTCCACCGAGGTTACAGTCAGTCAGCTTTGATTGTATACCTCCCGAAGCTTGTTTTTTCTATCGTTACTCATCTCTTACGTCTTTTATCTCGTTTTTTGGGGTAATGGGGCTGAAATGTTTAAGGCAAATGTCTGAAGAGAATTTGTAGAATCTGTGATACTGCAGGTTCAGTCTCGCTAATAACCAGACAGATTTAAATGTCCAGTGAAATGTGGAGCTTTTATTAGTCAATGACCTTTCCTGTAGTTTTATTCATCACATTTTATTTCATTTTTCCAGCCCTAAAATTATTTTTACAAAACCTGTAACAAATATATTACATAACACAATAAACACTGGCTGAAACAATTTAGCACTAATTGTTGCCCATGTGTTGTACATCAAACCGCATCAGTGGTGTCGTCCTCAGGTGACACAAACACTGATCCCTTGTGTCTGAGGGGGTGCGTGCCGAGGCGCTTCACTGCAGGGGAACTGTCAGGGGTCGGAACAGGAACCCCGCAGACCTGCCCCACTTAATCTGCATCTCACCAGTTCACTGCAGTATTAAAGGAGAGTCAGTAGAAAGACTCTAGGAAATTAAAGATGGGTAGATCATTCATCCCCATTTTGTGCTGGCTGTCCCGCCTGGTGAAGCATATGGGTCAAGACTATAAAATAAAATTTAAATGCTTTCTTTCAAAACTCAGACCCCTCCTAGTTGGAAAGAAGCCATCTTATCTTTCATACCTAAAGAATGGAACGACCGATTGGATTGTGCCTCATTTAGACCCATTTAAGATAAGATAAGATAAGATATTCCTTTATTGTCCCACATGGGGGAAATTTCATTGGTGCAACGCAGGTAGATCCAGAGGTAGATACAGAAGAACAGATCACTTATAGGAAGTCTGAAAAACACTTTCAGTAGAAGATCTCCTATAAATAAATAAAAACTCCCATAGACAAATAAATAAATACCATTGCATGTGATCCCGACAGTAATTGCACATGAATTGCACATGAATTCCAACAGCAATTGCACATATGACAGAATTGCACATCAGTATTAGGTTAGGTCAGTATTGCGAGTGTTCAGTACTAACAGTTTTTGTTATAAAGTCTGACAGCAGCAGGAAGGAAAGACCTACGGAACCTTTCCTTCACACAGCGAGGGTGGATCAGTCTCTCACTGAAGCTGCTCTCCAGAGCGGAGAGAGTGTCCTGCAGGGGGTGGCACTCATGGTCCAGCATAGATGTGAATCTAGCCAGGACCCTCCTGTCCCCCACCTCCTGCACCGAGTCCAGAGCACAGCCCAGGACGGAGCTGGACTTCTTGATGACTCTGTCCAGCCTCTTCCTCTCCCTCTCTGTGATGCTGCTGCTCCAGCAGGCCACACCATACAGGAGGGCCGATGCCACCACAGAGTCGTAGAAGGTCTTCAGGAGTGGCCCTGTCACTCCAAAAGACCTGAGTCTCCTCAGGAGGTAGAGCCGACTCTGGCTCTTCCTGTACAGTGCGTCTGTGTTATGAGTCCAGTCCAGTTTGTGGTTCAGATGAACACCCAGGTACTTGTATGAGTCCACTCTCTCAATGTCCCGTCCCTGGATGTTCACTGGTGAGGGGGCAGTGGGGTGGCGTCTGCGGAAATCCACCACCATCTCCTTGGTCTTCCCCGCGTTGATGAGGAGGTGGTTCCGCTGACACCAGTCCACAAAGTCCTGCGCCAGTCCTCTGTACTCCGCGTCATCGTCGTCCGTGATGAGTCCGATGATGGCAGAGTCGTCAGAGAACTTCTGCAGGACACAGCTGTCCGTGTCATGTCTGAAGTCTGCAATGTAAAGGGTGAAGAGAAAGGGCGCGAGGACAGTGCCCTGGGGCGCCCCCACACTGCAGGTCCGAGTGTCAGACACACAGTTCCGGGCTCTCACAAACTGGGGTCGGTCTGTGAGGTAGTCCAGGATCCACTCTGCCAGGTCATACTCCACACCAGCCGTCTTCAGCTTGTCCCTCGGGAGCAGCGGCTGGATGGTGTTGAAGGCGCTGGAAAGATCGAAGAACAGAATCCTCACAGAGCTGCCAGGCTTTTCCAGGTGAGAGAGAGAGCGGTGCAGCAGGGAGATGACGGCGTCCTCCACTCCGATGCCAGACCAATATGCAAACTGCAGCGGGTCCATGGCTGAGCTCACGGTGGAGCGGAGGTGGTCCAGGACTAGCCGCTCCAGTGTCTTCATCAGGTGGGACGTGAGAGCCACTGGCCTGAAGCTGTTGAGGTCTTTGGGGCGCGGTGTCTTAGGCACAGGTACCAGACAGGAGGTCTTCCAGACCTGTGGTACCACCCTCAGCTTCAGGCTCATGTTGAAGACATGCTCCACAACTCCACACAGTTCATCTGCGCAGGACTTAAGGAGCCTTGGGCTGATGCCATCAGGTCCTGCTGCCTTCCTCACTTTAATCCTCTTCAGCTCACTCCTCACCTGTGCTGCTGTGACAGTCAGTGGTTGGCAGGGGGACTGTGTGCTGGGGGGATGGGTGAGTCCAGGCGAAGTGGGGAGCTGATGGTCCGGGGCAGATAAGCGAAGAGGAACAGATGCAGGGCATTGTCCAGCTGTGGAAGAGCTGTGCAGGGGGAGGGGCGGGTGACCGATCAAACCTCAAGAAGTGAGCATTTAAATCATTCACCCACTGTAGATCCCCCTCTGTCTGGGCAGGGGGGATTTTGAAGCCCGAGATGGTTTTCAGGCTCTGCACAGTCCTCAGCTCCTCCTTGTTCCCTGACCTGAAGGCTCTCTTCTTCTCCTTCAGCAGAGCCTTCAGTTCACGGTTAATCCATGGCTTGTTGTTTGGAAAACACCGCACCGTCCGGGAGGGAACAATGTTCTCAAAACAGAAGTTGATGTAGTCCGTGATGCACTCTGTGATGGTGTTGATGTCCTCCCCATGTGGGTCATAAAGCTCAGTCCAGACAGTGGTGCTGAAGCAGTCCCTCAGAGCCTCCTCGCTCTCAGCAGATCACATCCTCACCTCACGGGACACCACAGGCTGCCTGCGCACGATGGGTTCATACACAGGCCTCAGATGTACAAGGTTGTGGTCCGAGCTGCCCAGGGGAGGGAGGGGGGAAGAAGAATAAGCCTCCTTGGTGTTGGCAAAAAACAAGTCCAATGTTCTATTCTCTCTGGTGGGGCAGGTAACATACTGGGTGTATGTTGGTAGAACAGAAGAGGGAGAAGCGTGGTTAAAGTCACCAGAGATGAGGAAGAGAGCCTGTGGATGCTGTGTTTGCAGCCTACAAGTGCAGGAGAGCAGTGCTTCACAAGCATCTTCAGCATTGGCAGACGGGGCCACATAGACTGCGATCAAAATCACATGTGAGAACTCCCGGGGCAGATAATATGTGACTCGCCACGAGAATTGTCGGACCATGTCGGCCTCGGTGAAACTGAGAAAAACAGCATTTTACTTTTTTTTCCCCAAATTTGTGATTTTCGTTTTTTTGCAGAATGTGCTAGTTGAAGTTATGAATAAGCCCCTGTGTGCTTCAGATAACACTATTGGTTGTCTTAAACGTATACATTAAGCTGTTAAAAATGTGGAGTTTTCGGGTCTTTTTCCTGCTCTCCTGGGGGGCGTCACCTTTTTCTAGCCAACGTGTTGTTTACATTTTCCACCAATCAGCTGTGATCCGCATGGCTACAGCTGCGTGCTCTGCGTGCTCCTCTCCTTACTCCTCTCCTTACTCCAGACCGTCTGCAGAGCACAGTCTTCAGAGCTTACATTTCCTGGACTACATTGGAACGGAACTGTTTACTCAGGTACACTTTTACTTTACTACTAAATTATTGCTTTAACGCTGTGTTTTAAGGCGGTCTCGTGATCACTTTAGAATCTTACTTGTCTGCTCCGGTGGAGCTAATGCTAAGCTAACATGTTGCTTCAGTGCACTCTGCAATACGGGCTTAATGTGACTACTTGCTGTTATCACCATGTTATCGGGTTATTTTTCGGCATGGGTTGGCCCGCGGGTTGTGTGGGTCGTGCTTTGTGTCTATTTTATGGTGCTAAACCGGCTGTTACCCCCGCAGCCCGGAGCTAAACGCAGCTATTCGGAGCTAAGTTAAACTTTGCTATGTTATCGGGTTATTTTTCGGCGTTTTGTCTGTACAAATTATATACTTATGTAGTATTTCTTGACCCGTGGGTCGTGCTTTGTGTGTGTTTTATGGTGCTAAACCGGTTATTAGCGCGCAGTGTTATCTCAAGTGAGCTAGCTAGCATCGCTAGCCGAGGGCAGATGTCCCAATATCTCCGCGTTTTGCATCTTAAATACACCGTTAACGTCACAATGTGAACTGTTATCTGTGAAGCATGTTATTCCCATATTACTGTTAACCCTAATCCTTTTTTTCCCCTTTTCAGAATTGGCAAAGACACCCTGACTGACATGACCTGTCTCTACATGAAGTCTGCTAAGGAGCGTGGTAAGTGTAAAACATTATTTTGGTGATTTTCGTGTTTTAATGATTAGAGTATAATTAACCATAAGCAACATCTGTTTTTCAGGTGAGCCTGCAGTTTGTAAATCAAGCTTCAGATCACTGTGGAAACAGCTTCTCCCACACATCAGAAGCTGCAGGCCACGCACAGATCTCTAACAGAATCTAATGTGCCGTCTTTGGACCCTCACCGCCAGCAAGCAAAGACATCAGGATGCATTACAGCTTTGACTTTGCACAGCAGGTACTAATGATAGTGCAAATGCAGAATAGCAATTATAGAGACATATACGTCTTAATCAAATGTCATATGTATTAATCTAATCTCCTTTTCTCTCTCTGTCTACTACCCTCTGCAGACGGGGCCAAGCTTCACTACACAATGGACATCCACTTCCTCATTGCTGGCCACACCAAATTCTCCCCTGATTGCGGCTTTGGACTTATCAAGCGAGCATACATGAAGACCAGGGTTGACACTTTGGAAGACATCGCTGAGGTTAGTTTATATTATTTGACTACTGTAATGTGTAAACATTAGCCTGGCAAAACTTCAGTGCTGCTCTCTGCTTAAGATATGTTTCTTCTGTTCTCATTTTTTTACAGTGTCGCCCTTGTCATCAGGTAGTGGAAAACAGCTCTCCTGAGTCTCACCTCAATATCCCACTTCTTCAGACGGCTTCCAAAGATCAAGAGTTATCAGCACTTCAGGTATTTATATTGAAACTCTCACATTGTGTTAAAAAAAAAAAATAGTTAATGAGTGTTTTATGTGAAATAGTTAGCCATTTCTTAAATGTCCTGTTATTTGTTTACAGCTTTGATGCCAAGAGCCGAGAGTCACAGCACAGAAGAGTGCACAGACGTAGAAGAGGATGAGGATGTGATCTCTGATGTAATTGGACTCTGGTGGTGTACATATCATATCTATTATCTCATATCTCATATATTCAAAGCCATGGACCCGTTGCAGTTCGTATACCTGGCCCTGGCATCTGTTTATAAGAGTTCTTCTATTAAGAGTGTTTTTTAAACTTCCTATAAGTTATCTGTCCTTTCCCCCTGTATCTACTGCGTTGTAACATTAAAGGCTATTTTATCTTATCTTTTTGTTGTTTGTGTTGAATCATTCAGTGCACCATTGATGGTGCACTGAATCACCTGTGAATTATGTTTCTCGGCAAATGCAATGAACCCTATTCTCATTCTGATTCTTTGATTCTATTCAGGACCTTTTGTAATCCAAGTATTTCCATTTTAATATAGTAACTTCTAATTCTGATTCAAGTCCAGTTACCATCAATAACAACACTCCTCTTGAGTCTTGAGTGACAGCTGTAGGGGGAGGTGGTGTCAGTGTGACAGGGGGAGGGTTTATCTCAATGAGATGCAAATGAGCCCCCCTGTGACTCTGGGCTCACTCCGGTGAGAAACTTTGGAAGCCGTTTTCTCTGTGAATGGGTTTGAGAGTTGTATACATTCAAATGACCACAATTTACTCAAATATTATCAGATCTACATGAGTGAGACATCATTGGAAAGCTTTGAATTCACACTTTCAGAATCTGTGAATAACTCAAAATGTCTCCGGGTAGACATGTAACTGGGTTTCATACGGCCGGTCACATATGGCCTCATGCCAATAGCCAATAGTTCAATATCCTTGTTACATAGCTGCTCCTTCACTGTGCAGTGTTCGGGTTTGGACCAGCTCGTGTTCACATACACCGCCAGACCTCCACCTCTTTTCTTCCCGGATTCTCTCGTTCTGTCCGCCCGCAGCAGATGAAAATTGTCTAAACCTACAATAGAGTCTGGCATTTCTGCTGTTAACCAGGTATTCTAAATGTGGACTAAACCCCTCTATTATGTCCAAAATAATGGAACAAATACTCTTAACAGACGACAAACACAAGATAACATTAGACGATCCTTACACATAATGAGCCAACTACTAAAGCAACAAAACAAAGCTATAATAATTCAAACTTGTTGAGCAGCGCTGCCTTCAGATGCATATAACTATGGGCTTCCTCATTATCCATAGCGGTGTACGCGTCGAGGGCTTTCCCAGAGAGGAGTGGGACCAGCCGGCATGCCCACTCAACTTCTGGCCACCTCCAGGTCCTAGCAATGTGCTCAAACCTAAGCAGATAGTTCTTGATATCTTTGCCGATATCTTCGCCGATTCAATAAGGTGGTATCTTGGGGTCACTTACGTGCCTCCAATCAGGTGTTGTTCCACCTTCTTGCTTGGTGTTGTTAAAGGCGGAAACTTCAAGCATGTCTGTGTCCCTATGTTCAGGACGCAATACCACTCAAAACCACTTGCTGAGGTGGCACTTGAGGAGGTGTTCGAGAAGGTTGAGAAGAAGGCTGAGCAAAAGCTGTCCTCAATTCACGCAGTTCTGCCAACAGTCCCTCTTCTCTGTTGTCCATCCATAAAATTCCTCATCAACGCTACCAGCTCACCCACAGGCTTCTCTGCTCCTGACTGCTCCAGAGGGCCCGATATCTCCATCACTCTGCTCTGACTCAGATCTTGCCAATCTGGAGATCTCAGCAATATCCTCGTCAAAATTGCGTAACCGTAGTCCAGGGGTGGGCAAACTACAGCCCAGATCCGGCCCGCAGGGCCTTTCAATCCGGCCTGCCAAGCTTGTCCAAGTAATATTAAAATTATTATTAGGCTACCCCAAATAAATTCTGTTTGCTGTAACCCGAGTCAACATTTTAAGTGGGTTGGACGGTAGGCAAATTCTTATTTTTTTACTTTGAAGGCAAAAAAAAAGATCAAAATTTTGTCATTTTTTGAGTCGGAGTGACCACCAGGGGTCAGGCTTCAACAGTCAATGACGGAAAGCGTCTCGATCAATCCAATCAGGAGACTAAATCTCACGATTTTAAGATATTTCAAATCGACCTTTTGTACGCCGCTATCCTTTTATTTTGGTAGCGAAGGCAAGCGGGGGGAACATGCGGGGGACACGGGCGCCGCCATGTTTGTTGTGATGACGCAAGGGCAAACCAACTTGTAAAAGGCAATATGACGACTCCTTCGCGTGGTCTGTTTATTATAGACGCATGTGGAGGACTGAAAATGAAGATGCGCATGCGGTGCGCAGTGCGCTATCAGTCCTTTGAGTTAAAAGACAGGTTTACAAGCATGATAAAAATATTTGACACGGTGGTTCAGGAAGGACCGGTCGGTGAGTCGGCGAAATAACTGAAATAACTTTTGACGTTTTTTCAACAAAATGCTGATATTTTTTTTTCAGTCGGCTATTTTTATAGCGGGTCGGTGGATTTACGGCAAACAGACGTATTATTTTGCCTAGCCTTATTTTTTTTTTTCTTCCCTTTTTTGCCCTCAGGCATCTGTCTACACTTGAATCCTTGATAAATATGACGTGAAATGAATTAAATAATAGATTAAATAGCTTATATTTGACAGAAAAGTGAAATTTTATTTGATATTTAATTTTTTTGATTTTTTTTTCTTCACACCAATGATCGCGGGCCGGCCCTCCGCTACTTGCCTGGATTCGAATATGGCACTCGGAGGAAAATAATTGCCCACCCCTGCCGTAGTCCTTTGCTCTTCCTGTGACCAGCCATATCCCACCAATTGTAGTGGGTTCTTTTTTAAACAAAGAAAATATATGGCAGAGTCAGGAATAGTGTTTGTGAATGTATTCCCCAGAAGCGCAAAAACAAAGTGCAGAAAAAAATATATAATTACAGATATTTACAGAAGCAGTACAAAAATATAGCAGTCCTTGGCTGGCTCTGGAGCTAGTGTCTGCGGCGCACACAACTCCCTCCTGAAACACACACTCATTTGTGGTGCGAGAAGGCTCCTTTTTTATAGCAGGAGAATCATCCCACAAATCAATTAACAGTAAAAATCTATATTTCGATACCAATATATTCTTACACAATTCTATGTGCCATGGTTTGAAGCAAAAATTATTAATTTCAACAAAAAACTGCGAGTTACTTGACGTCATAAATGCGCGCCCAACGAGTTTGAGTTGGTCGGCCGAAAAACGGAGAACTGAATGGCTTATGATCAAGGTTTTCTTACCAAATAGAACTGAGCTGAGATTCAAGGTCTGGATTACAAAAGGTATAAACGTTGTTTTTACTGGATTACAAAAGGTATAAACGTTGTTTTTACCAGAGGTGTAAAATAAAATAAAATTGAAAGCTTTGATTTGTCGAAAGAATCCTTTGACTTGGAGGAACAAGACTTTTATAGCTATCTCCTTGGTCAACGCAGGGAAGACCAAGGAGATGGTGGTGGACTTCCGCAGACACCACTCCACTCCTCCCTCACCAGTGAACATCCAGGGAAGGGACATTGAGAGAGTGGACTTGGAGTTGGATCCGCTGGCGGAGGAGGAAGCCGGGACAGACTTGGTAGGCCCAAGCACATTGTGAGGGTCTGTAGGGAACGTCTTGCAAAGCCCTCTGTCAGCAGGGTCTCCAACTCAGACCTCCGGGAAAGATTTCCCCTGATCCCAGGGGAGGCTGGGGACATTGAGTTCAAGTTCTCAACCTCCGTCGTCAATGTGGCTGCTCGGAACTGTGGTCGCAAGGTCTCTGGTGCCTGTTGGGTGCCTGTCACGGCGGCAACCCCCGAACCCGGTAGTGGACACCGAGAGTAAGGGATGTCATCAGGCTGAAGAAGGAAGCCTATCAGACCTCTTTGGCTCTTCAGCGGGCCAGGCGGGCCGCAGCTTGTGCTGTCGCAGAGTCAAAAACCCGGGGCTGGGAGGAGTTTAGGGAGGCCATGGAGGAGGACTATCGGTCGGCCACAAAGAAATTCTGGCAAACCGTCCGGCGCCTCAGGAGGGAAAAGCAGTGCTTCACCAACACTGTTTACGGTGCGGGTCGAGACATCAATCCAACTGTCACATCTTCTGAAGAGGAAGCAGAGACTGAGGACTCGGGTTAGGGTTAGGGTTGGACAATGTTGTCCTGATTGCTCCATCAAACCTGTACCTGCAACATGCACTGGGACGGTTTTCAGCCGAGTGTGAAGAGGCTGGGATGAGAATCGGCACCTCCAAATCAGAGGCCATGGTTTTCAACTGTAAAAAGGTGGCTTGCTCTCTCCGGGTGGGTGGGGAGTCCTCCTGGGCGCCTCCCTGGGGAGGCCCCATGGAAGACCCAGGACACGCTGGAGGAACTGTTTAGACTGCTCCCTCCACGACCCGGCCCCGGATAAACGGAAGAAGATGGATGGATGGACAAATCAGAACTTTCAAGGGGAATGATCTCTAATTACTGTATATTAATGCATTACTGATCTTGACAAATGCTCAAAAACAAATGGGAAAGGGAAGGTAATCTTGTTTTGACAGATTAAGAGTGGGAAAATATATGTGTCTCAGTGGAGGACCTCAAAATCAAGTTTTTTCATAACGCCATGTTTTATGAAGCTAAATTTGGTCTTTCTGAAGATGTGAGACAGGCATCTAGTCTGGCAATGTTCAAATCTAAGCTAAAAACGGTTTTGTTTAGCTGTTTATGACTGAAATTATTGTCTTTGCACTCTCTTAAACTATTTTGTCATGTAATTGTGATTTAACTTAAACTATTTGACGGACAGCCTGAAAATAGCACCTTTATATTTCTTTAAAATAAGTCTTTAAAATTAAAACTGTTTGAACATGTAAATACTTCTGCTGGACACAATAGCCCATTGTGCCGGTGTCCAAGCGCAGCAGCAGAGCAGGTGCCTGGGGAGAGGATCAGAACACACGCTGGTCAGATTGACAGTCAGCACTAAGGCCACTGCAAGGAAGAGCCTGGCGCACCAACCCACTGGTCAAGAGCCAGTTTTAACACTATAGTTTAGCAAAAGCTAAATCTAGGGAGGGGCAGATGAGACTGGGTCCTTCGTTAAAGATACAAAGCGCCACACATAAGGTGTAGGCGTCGACCAGAGAGTCGTGGTAAAAGATATATACGCTCAGCACAGACGTGTGCAGAGGCAGATAGGGCGCTGATTTCTAGGGACGTCAAACATGGGAAAGAATCAATCTAAAAGCGATGTGTACATCCTGGAGACGCCTGTCATACTGGCAATGTCAAATAAAAATGGGAAAGAGATTTGATTTTCCATCTGGCGTATCACGAAGTACGGACAAAATGTATGATTCATGTCAGCAAAATTGTTAAATTTAATGAATAGAAATTAAGGTTTTGTTATTTTTTCAGTTACTTTGGAGATCTATTTAGATTACAATTACTTATAATAATTATAACGTTTTAAACCCCTTGTGTATGACCCAGACTGTTTTTAAAAAAAATCATGACAAGTTACAATGACATGGGTGAAGATAAGGTGTTTGGTATGCCTTGCACCGTTAAAAGCTGGTGCAAACTATGGGCTTGTGTTCTCTGTTTCCAGGGGTTACCTGTGCACTCTGCACTCCTTTTCATATTTTCTTTACATACATATTCTGATCAAGCATGCACACACACCCCTGACTTTGCAGACATTCTCTTCTGGTCCATGAAATTGGTTGGTTTATTTACCTTTGCATTTTTTGTGAGTATTTGCTTTCATGGCCTAGAGCCGGGTTATGACATAGGTGATAAATTATATATTTTTTTGTGTGTTATGAGCGCAAATCATTAAAGTCATTCATCCATCTATCCATCCATCTTCTTGAGATCCCAAGGTGTTCCCAGGCAGCTGAGACACATAGTCCCTCCAGCGTATCCTGGGTCTTCCCTGGGGCCTCTTCCACATGGGACATGCTTGGAGCCACCTAAGCTTACTCTGCTCGATGTGGGGGAGCAACGGCTCTACTTTGAGCTCCTCTTTTGTGAATGAGCTCCTCACCCTATCTCTAAGGGAGCGCCCAGCTACCCTGCGGAGGAAACCCATTTTGACCGCTTGTTTCCGCAGTCTTGTCCTTTCGGTCATTACCCAAAGCTTATGACCATAGGTGAGGGTAGAAACGTAGATTCACTGGTAAATCAAGAGCCTTGTCTTTCGGTTCAGCTCCTTCACCACAAAAATCTGATTCAGTGCCCGCATCACTCCAGACGCTGCACTGATCCGAGGGGGACAAGGACTTCCCACCCAGCTGGAGGGGGAAAGCGACCTTTCTCTGGTAAAGAACCATGCTGCTGCTTCGTTCTCGGCTCAAATCGTCCCAGTGCATGTTGCAGTCCATGTTTGATCGAGCCATCGGGACAACATCGTCTACAAACAGCAGAGATGAGAGCCTGTGGTCTCAAACCGAACCCTCCGACCGCTGACTGCGCCTAGAAATTCTGTCCATAAAAACTATGAACAGAACCGGTGACAAAGGGCAGCCCTGGCGGAGTCCAACATGCACTGGGAACAGGTCTGACTTACTGCCGGTAATGCGAACACAGCTCCTGCTCCGGTCATACGGGGACAGCCCTGAGCAAAGGGCCCCGGACCATACTCCTGGAGTACCACAAAAGGACACCCAAGGGACACCGTCGAAAGCCTTCTCCAGATCGTAGAAAAGGATTCGGTTGTAGTCATCTGGACTCTGTTGCTTTTGTTGAAAAAACCAGATGACATAGGTGATAAACGATTAAAAAAAATTGTGTTATGAGCGCAAATCATTAAAGTCATCCATCCATCTTCTTGGGATCCCAAGGTGTTCCCAGGCAGCTGAGACACATAGTCCCTCCAGGGTGCCCTGGGTCTTCCCCGGGGCCTCTTCCACATGGGACATGTGGTCACCCTAAGGACAAGATGCCTACACAAAAACAGAACAATGTAGTTTATTCTATCCAATGCAGTGAAGACAATTGTGAAGATCGGTACATAGTGAGACTAAACAGCCACTGGACAAGAGACTTTATCAGCACAGAAGACAGGCAAAAAAGATGGTTTGAAAGAGGAGTGTAACAAAGAGCCAGTTTGTTACACTAGCACTTTACACTTTTCACTATTTGCACTTTAAATTAAATTTAACTTTTATTGCACACAGCACTTTGCGCATCTATTAGCACTTTAAAAAGACATTTGCACAAATTGAAATTGAAAAAAGAAAATTGATTTTGAATATTTATTTAAGTAATGTCTCTTTTTATCCCATTTTTAGATCTGGTGCACAGGGGCACTTAAATTGAAGCCGTCTGTCCTGGAGGGAAAAGGGAGACAAATTAAATTGTTAAGTAAATTGGTTATGTGCGAGATGTAGTGCAATATTAAGGATGTTTGGGTGTTTGTGTTTTAATGTAGTTTGTTGTGTTTTTAGTGAATTGTGTATGTTACTCACTTCCTCTGTTCTTGTGTCCAGGAGTCAAGAGTCAAAGGGTTCCCTCCAGAAACGAGCTCCCTCATGAGGGTTCCCTCCAGAAACAAGCTCCATTATAAGGGTTCCCTCCAGAAACGAGCTTCCTTTTAAGGGTTCCCTCCAGAAACGAGCTCCCTCATGAGGGTTCCCTCCAGAAACAAGCTCCATTATAAGGGTTCCCTCCAGAAACGAGCTCCCTTTTAAGGGTTCCCTCCAGAAACGAGCTCCCTCATGAGGGTTCCCTCCAGAAACAAGCTCCATTATAAGGGTTCCCTCCAGAAACGAGCTCCCTTATAAGGGTTCCCGGCTGGACCAAGGCAGAGGAGGTGTAGGGGAGGAGCATGATGGAGTTGGCACAGGGATTTAAGGGTTTTTATCATTGCTAGGTGTTGGTTTTAGGGTTTTATGTATATATTTGTGTATAGTTAAGTGTATGTGGGTTTATTAGTTTTTTATGGAGGTTTTAGTAAATTTTTATGAGCTGATGATAATGTGAACATCCCTGTCAATTATTTATAGTTCGACACAATTGTGTGGACAAGATAAAAGGCGCCTGCTGCTGGAGAATACACAGCTCTTTGCCTCCATACTTTTGAGTAGTACTTCCATACTACTCCATATAATAAATGTGGACCACGATAACGTCTCGTTTCACTTGACTCCAACCGCTCAAGGCCATCCTACGTCACAAGGAGTTAAAGAGGAAATCTTTGTAAAAAAAAAAAAAAAAAAAAAAAAATTTAAAAAAAGACCTTTATCAAATAGGATTGGGGGGCTAAGATGTAACCTTCCTTTTGTTTATAATAGAATTTTGGTTTCATCGAGTCCATCCTCACCTCCAGCACTGTGTGGTACGCTAGAGTTACAGCCAGGGACAAACAGAGACTACAGCGCCCTCTGCTGAGAAGGTGATTGGCTGCAGACTTCTATCTCTGCAGGACCTGTACATCTCCAAAACTCTGGGAAGTGCAGGTCTGATCACAGCCGACCCTTCTCACCCTGGACACGGACTATTTGAGCCACTTCCCTCAGGCAGGAGGCCACTCCCCTCAGGCAGGAGGCCGCTCCCCTCAGGCAGGAGGCCGCTCCCCTCAGGCAGGAGGCTACGGCCCATCCGGACCAGAACCTCCCGCCACAAGAACAGTTTATTTCCCTCTGCAGTTTGACTCATGAACACTTATTCAACAATTATTCAATCAATACTATTCATGCACTGTTAACTTTTCTCCACTATTTCTGACCATCTGTAAATTTCTGTGTAAGACATTGGTGTACATACTGCATACATACATTTTTTTACCTTATTCTACTGGTAAATTCTTAATATATGCATGCCATATTTGATTCTATACACATTTTATATTTAATTGTTATTAAATATAAAACGTGTTATTTAATTGCTGAACACAAAGAGTTTAGGAAGATCAGGCAACACTCGCACACTATGACTTGAGGGGATTTGAACTACAGTGACTTGACTTTCTTGACCCTCATGACCTAGTGACTTTTTTTACTTGCACATAGGCACTCTCACCTCTGGCACCTACATACACAAAATATTACAATCTTGTAAGATTTGGGTGGCTCGTACTGAAGGATGTGGGTATATGTAATTCTAAGATATCTAATATGTCAAAAGGGGGAAGGAATTTAAACCTGTTTCAATGATGAAAAACTACAGTGTGGAATTAATTCATCTAAATTCAATATTTTGTCCTATACACCTGCAGTGTCTCGCCTTATGTGTGCACAAAGATCACAATAGATTGAATTTGATGTATAAATAAGTGATCTTCTCAGCACTGCCTTTGATGTGGTTCAAGCAGTGGACAGAAATAGGTTTTGCTAAGGCTGTAAATAGCAGCGAGCTCTCTGCCGTATGCGCCACACAGACTCTGCAGACGTGGACTTGGAATTAAAACCATCCATCTCCACATCTCCGGCCCACGCAGAGAGAGTCCCCACAGAGTTTTGCTGTTTAAATATTCAATACAAGCCTTTCCTCAGAGGTCTGTGCTCGGGAAGTGTCCAACCAACAATGTAAACTCCCTCCAATACAGCATATTGAAACGTTCAAAAGCACACATACACCACATTCATTCAGGAAGCGAGCTGGTGACTTGTAATACCGGCTTCATAGCGTAGTACACAGTTCTAACAATGGAGCGTTCCTGCGTAAGACTGCTCTTGCTGGACTGTACAATTATACAATACTTTAAAAGTTATTTTAAACACAACTTTCAGGTAACAGTATGACCAAAAACCATTTCCATCTGTAATTACAATTTTCTTTTCCTTTTTTTCTAGAGGTTCAGTCTTTTGGGTGGTTTAATCAGCCTGCCACTGCTGGTTCTACACCCCTGTGGGGACTGGACACTGCGTCATATTATACTGATCTGGACCTTGACCGTTCTGTGACCTCTCTGATGCATCCTGCTCTGCAGGTCGCAGGTCCACTCTGTTGCGCCTGTAATGTCCACCAGATATGAATGGATGCCAACCTGTTGAAGACACACGTCTCTTCTCCACCGGCTCGACCAGTCTCCTGGCAGCGGCTGCATCCTGATTGGCAGACTGGTGTGAAGTTCTGGCAGACCCTTGGCTGACTTGTCCATAACTTAGCCCTCTGGTGCCGGGTCTTTAATTTTTCTGACACATTAGTAACTACACATGGCTGTAGTAGAGCGTCTGAGACAGGGAATGGAGTTTTCAGCCTCCGAGCCGTCAGTCTCTGTGCTGGACAGTAGTGTTCATCCTCAGTGGGGGTATTTCTCCACTCCAGTAAAGCCAACCAGGCATCAGTACTTGCACTGGCTGCTCGCGTACTTGGATTTTTGCATCTTTTGATCATGGTTTAACCAATGAACTTAACCAGTTCTATTGTCAATTTGAATTTGTTGATCCAGAGTGTGTGTTTTCTTTTCTGAAGGTCTTGTCAGTCCTGCAACTGCAGGTCTCTTCTACAGCTTGGTTAATGCAGCGATTCGGAGGATTCGGGGATAAATTCGCCCGGTGACGCCTATGTGTACACATGGTGCTAAAGTGTATAAAAGGTGCACTTCACCTACCATTCAACATCTGCCTTTGCTCACTCTGCCTCCCCCGGTGTCCAGCTCCTTCCGGGTTGAATATGCGCTGTGTTATGGCTGCACCGGTAAGCGCCAGATGCGATAAATTGCATTACATATATTAAATAAATCTTGATGTAATATTTTCTCTCTTAGCAGTATGGCTGCGTCTCCCGACAGGTTGAATCTTGGTGCCTCCGATGGTTAGTTTTGAGGTAAGGGCTGCTGTTTAGCTGTTAGCACTAGCCACCTGCCATCAATATTACTCAAATTTCTGTAACAGCCACCCTGAAAGTGTATGTGTGGTAAATACTGCCCCGGACCACATGCTCTATGGACTGAAAAGAATAATGACGCAATTTAATCTGTTTTTATGTACACATCTATGAATGGACATTAATTATGTCTAGCAAATTATTGTACAAAAAACCCCTCTGTAATAGAACACTGCCGGTTGTCATTAAGCATCCTAAATTTGCCTGTGCACCTTTAACTAAACTACTTGAATTATTTATTTAATGGAGTGGCATTGTTGCAACAAATTCATATAAATAAATAGCACTCACCATGCCACATTAACCCTTGTATGGTGTTCATTGTTTTGTTACTCAGCTTGTGTTCCGGGTCTGTTGGACCCGCTGTATTTTGGGGGTTTTAATTAAACCCAATAAAACAATTTTATGGTAAAATACTCAACAGATGTTTACTTTGTCCCTATTAGAAGCAATATAAACATCAAATATGTTTAATATTAGCCCTCTAACTTTGTTATCACACATTTACACAAGTGCTACTCGTTTTTTTTTTTTTTTTTAGTAAAATCAAGAAAATCAATTATACCCAAGATAAGAGTGGACAAAATCAAGCTAATTTACAAATGAACTAATGTTTTTCATGGCGATAAACTTTTATTTATTTGAATTTCAATGAACTTCATTAGTAATCAGGTCATTTAATAGCAAAACACAGTTTACACAACGCAAGCTGAACACATGAGTGACCATGTCAGTCTACAGCCCCATTGAACACGTTGCCTGCACAACACATGAGTGACAGTTTGGTTGTGTGTCTGTTGCAAATGTATTTGTTGCACTTGATGCACGTATATTGGGTCTTCTGGTCCATCTTGGGCCCACATACTTCACAGCATCGCCTTTTCATGCTGCAGGGGCAGAAACACAAATCTCTCTCTCTCTCACACACACTCACACTCACTCCCTCACTCACACACCCACACACACACACACACACACACACTCACACACACACACACACACACACACACACACACACACACACACACACACACCTACTCACTCCTATTCACACTCTCACACACACACACACACACACACCTACTCACTCCTATTCACACACACACACACACACACAAACAAACAAACTCACACACACCTACTCATACACACACACAAACACATACACCCCCCCCCACACACACACACACACATAACACACACACACACACACACACACTGAAGGTACACGGGACCTTTTAGGTTCCCTGGGTCCAGTAGACCCGAACACCATATATGTAATATAAATGTGTCTGACCGTGGCTAAACCAGTTACATGTCTACCCGGAGACATTGAGTTATTCACAGATTCTGAAAGTGTGAATTCAAAGCTTTCCAATGATGTCTCACTCATGTAGATCTGATAATATTTGAGTAAGTTGTGGTCATGTGAATGTATACAACTCTCAAACCCATTCACTGAGAAAACGGGGCTCAAAGTTTCTCACCGGAGTGAGCCCAGAGTCACAGGGGGGCTCATTTGCATCTCATTGAGATAAGCCCTCCGCCCTGTCACACTGACACCACCTCCCCCTACAGCTGTCACTGAAGACTCAAGAGGAGTGTTGTTATTGATGGTAACTGGACTTGAATCAGAATTAGAAGTTACTATATTAAAATGGAAATACTTGGATTACAAAAGGCCCTGAATAGAATCAAAGCATCAGAATCAGAATAGGGTTCATTGCATTTGTCGATAAACATAATTCACAGGTGATTCAGTGCAACACAAACAACAAAAGATACGATAAGACAAGATAGCCTTTAATGTTACAACGCAGTAGATACAGGGGGAAAGGACAGATAACTTATAGGAACACTCTTAATAGAAGAATTCTTATAAACAGATGCCAGGGCCAGGTATACGAACTGCAACGGGTCCATGGCTTTGAATATATGAGATATGAGATAATAGATATGATATGTACACCACCAGAGTCTAATTACATCAGAGATCACATCCTCATCCTCTTCTTCGTCTGTGTACTCTTCAGTGCTGTGACTCTCGGCTCTTGGCATCAAAGCTGTAAACAAATAACAGGACATTTAAGAAATGGCTAACTATTTCACATAAAACACTCATTAACATTTATTTTTTTAACACAATATGAGAGTTTCAATATAAATACCTGAAGTGCTGATAACTCTTGATCTTTGGAAGCCGTCTGAAGAAGGGACTCAGATGCTTCTGCCAGTCGAAGTTCTAGACAAACACTTTGCCATCCGCCGTTCCAACAAGCTGTGGGATATTGAGGTGAGACTCAGGAGAGCTGTTTTCCACTACCTGATGACAAGGGCGACAATGTAAAAAAAATGAGAACAGAAGAAACATATCTTAAGCAGAGAGCAGCACTGAAGTTTTACCAGGCTAATGTTTACACATTACAGTAGTCAAATAATATAAACTAACCTCATTGATGTCTTCCAAAGTGTCAACCCTGGTCTTCATGTATGCTCGCTTGATAAGTCCAAAGCCGCAATCAGGGGAGAATTTGGTGTGGCCAGCAATGAGGAAGTGGATGTCCATTGTGTAGTGAAGCTTGGCCCCATCTGCAGAGGGTTGGACGGAAAGTGTATCTGTAGTAGACAGAGAGAGAGAGAAAGGAGATTAGATTGATACATATGACATTTGATTAAGACGTATATGTCTCTATAATTGCTATTCTGCATTATCACTATTATTAGTACCTGCTGTGCAAAGTCAAAGCTGTAATGCATCCTGATGTCTTTGCTTGCTGGCGGTGAGGGTCCAAAGACAGCACATTAGATTCTGTTGTAGAGATCTGTGCGTGGCCTGCAGCTTCTGATGTGTGGGAGAAGCTGTTTCCACAGTGATCTGAAGCTTGATTTACAAACTGCAGGCTCACCTGAAAAACAGATGTTGCTTATGGTTAATTATACTCTAATCATTAAAACATGAAAATCACCAAAATAATGTTTTACACTTACCAAGCTCCTTAGCAGACTTCAGGTAGAGAAAGGTCATGTCAGTCAGGGTGTCTTTGCCAATTCTGAAAAGGGGAAAAAAAGGATTAGGGTTAACAGTAATATGGGAATAACACGCTTCACAGATAACAGTTCACATTGTGACGTTAACGGTGTATTTAAGATGCAAAACGCGGAGATATTGGGACATCTGCCCTCGGTTAGCGGGGCTAGCTAGCTCACTTGAGATAACACGGCTCGTAAAAGCAGAACACTTGCAGAACAGCACACCAAAACATGAACATACACTCGAGTTTAAAACCGGCGCACATTAAAGTGATTAAAAGCGGGTGTTTTACTCGCAAAGCTTACCTGGTTCAGCCGTCCTGTTGTCTCTCCCAACACCGTGCACAGAGAGACACACAGGAAGCTGATAATGGCCAGGCAAGCGTGTGATTGGTTCGAGTGACACAGTACGTGCGTGACGTGCGACGTACGTAAGCCACGTGACCAGAAGTGGTATTGGGAGTTCTTTTTTTCTATTTCTATTTTTTTTTATTTTCTAAAACTAACGCAAAACACCATAAAACACACACAAAGTACGACCCACACAACCCACGGGCCAACCCACGCCGAAAAATAACCCGATAACATGGTGATAACAGCAAGTAGTCACATTAAGCCCGTATTGCAGAGTGCACTGAAGCAACATGTTAGCTTAGCATTAGCTCCACCGGAGCAGACAAGTAAGATTCTAAATTGATCGCGAGACCGCCTTAAAACACAGCGTTAAAGCAATAATTTAGTAGTAAAGTAAAAGTGTACCTGAGTAAACAGTTCCGTTGCAATGTAGTCCAGGAAATGTAAGCTCTGAAGACTGTGCTCTGCAGACGGTCTGGAGTAATGAGAGGAAAACACGGAGCACGCAGCTGCCATGCGGATCACAGCTGATTGGTGGAAAATGTAAACAATACGTTGGCTAGAAAAAGGTGACGCCCCCCAGGAGAGCAGGAAAAAGACCCGAAAACTCCACATTTTTAACAGCTTAATGTATACGTTTAAGACAACCAATAGTGTTATCTGAAGCACACAGGGGCTTATTCATAACTTCAACTAGCACATTCTGCAAAAAAACGAAAATCATACATTTGAAAAAAAAAATCTTTTTTGGGGTTTATCTCAGTTTCACCGAGGCCGACATGTACCGTCATTAAGACTGCGGCGTCACAAATGTTTAGGGGGTTACGATGTGCGGTCAATAAAAATTTGGTCTGATATACGTTCTTCGCAGAAAATTAGCCAAGGCCAAGGAGTCTGAGTTTGAAAAAATATTGCATTGTATTATTTTTCTTTTGATGAAAACTGAAAACGGGTCCCACAGACCCAAACACCATACAAGGGTTAAGCTGTGAAATTAAATTGTGTGTTTTTTGTCCCAGGACAATGTCATAGATAAAGTGATACCTGCGACAAGTTGGCCACTGTCCAGGATGTACCCCGCCTAAGGCCCGAAGTCACTGGGATAGGCTCCAGTCACCCGCGACCCCAAAAAGGGAACAAGCGGTAGAAAATGGATGGATGGATGGACAATGTCATAAACCCAACCCACACATCACGCACAGATGTCTGACCTACCGTGCACTCCAACGATGAAGCCTGGACACGTTGTCCTCCGTCGCCATGGCGCGTTATGTTCCTCGGTGTCAGGCAGACTTCCAAAAAACATGGAGTACACGGTCCTTGCGCCATGTTACATTTACATCAATGAAGCTGTTATTTACTGTATCACACATTTGTGCCTTGACAGAGCAGTATTTCAACACAGATGCGTTACATAGCATTGCAGAAATTGCGTAAAAATAACTGGGCTGGACCCTATTGCTTGGTGGTCTGGAGTTGGCCCGCGGGCCGCTTATTGGAGACCCAGTTTCCAGAATTTTATTATGTCTTAACTTCAGATGAGACACATTTCCCTATTGATGGCATTGGACTTTGCCATGAAATATCTAAAAGGAAAATTCACAAATTCTGAATCTTTACAACTCAAAAATATCTATTTTAGCTGCTCACCATCTGCTCGACATTTTATTGGCTTGATGGAATGTTGTGATATCAGATGAATATGACCTATTAAAAATTGCTCTTATTTTCAACCGGTCAGGCATTCCCTCATCAAGATTTGTGCTTGCTAGCATCTACTGGCAGCAGAGGGAATTAACAAGGGGAAATAAATAAAAGCTAGCTTGTCCCGACATACACGCAGTTGTACTAAATGTAATTTGATGCATCAGAATGAGTCTGTGATCACTTTTGGACTTACAAACAGCACAGTCCCAAATCTGGGTAATTCATAACCTAGTTTTGTTTTTGTTCAGAGAAAGAGCAGAGAAAATGAGCTCATTCATAAAACAAGCCCAAATGAAGCTAGATACAACTCCAGGGGGAACAATGTGGTTAAAGATAATTAGCATAATATGTGTACTATCTGTATATATGTTAAGACAGCAAACTGGTCTGAAACCTACAAACTGAAAAACACTAATGTTTGTAGTTACAAGGCATAATTTTCCAACAGAATTTACCCGTCCTTCAGCTCATTATGAAACTTTATGTCTTCAGAATGTTGTAATGTCATGAACCCAAATGATTATTACATCACAGCCTGCTCTTAATGGGTGCTACACACCAGCTTCAGAGCAGAGGTGCAGTCTTGACAGAACATCCCTTTTAATCCCCCTTGAACACATCTGAGAACACAAGTGCGTCTTGTGTGTGGAGAAGAGGAGCGGAGTGTGGGAGTGAGCAGATCCTCAGCGAGCTTCAAAGTGTGAACAAAGCCAGCGCTGGTGTGCTTTACTCGTGGGTTCTTTGGCAGCGATTGCGATATTTTTGGAAATTAGGGCACGGCATAATATTTTTTGAAATGCACCAACTGTTTATTGTGCTTTCCACTTCTTGGTGTAGTTGGAGTGTCGTGAGAACTGTCTTGCATAAGTAATACCCCAAGATATGCAGAAAGAATGAATTTGTTATGTTAGTGTGGGTTGAAACAGCTTGAATATTGTTGTTAGAGTGAACGACAGGAATAGATCAGAAAAGCAAGGCAGATCAATGACTGAAACTAGAGCTATGTTTTATTTTCACAGCAGATGCACTACACTCTAGTGCAGAATATGTTTTTTTTTTTTTTTTATCAGCTTAATGTACTGTTAGTTTCCTGGTGGGATGTCTGCCACGTGCAATGCTATTGCATTGGCTTGAATCAATCAATCAATCAAACTTTATGTATATTTTCATTCATAAAATGTAACACAGAGTGCTTTACAGTGCATTAAAAACAATTTCACACACCCTTCCACCCAACGACACCACAACTGCCTGACCCATAAACCCAAACATACCCTGAGACACTTGCAAGCACTCACACACGTACCTCCTGCAGTTTTAGTTTTCTTGCAGATCATCTAGCCTTTTCTCCCTCCTGTTTGGATTTATTTATGCAGATTAAAAATAATGTATACTGGCGTGCCCTAGGGTTCATTTCCCTCCAGAAGTCAATCAGTCCTATATTTTTAATCAATTTATGGACTGTATTATTTATTGTTTCTCTAGTGCCTCTTGAGTTCGATACGTCTAATGTAGGTTTAATACGAAGATTTCAATCGCCACCACAGATTAGGGTTTGCTCAGAGTGGTTCACAATCAGGTCTATAATTTCTGTATAGAAAGTGATATCGCCCCCTGGTGGAGCAGACACATTCAATAGAGTCAAAATAATGTCTGATTGGTATTTTTGGAAAATATTTGATTGGGTGCAATATGCCGTTTACATTAACAAATGTTACTCATAATTCTTCCGATGCCATTGGTTTGATTATATTGATTTTTCAGTGACAACAGAGTTTGAGTTTGCCCTGTGAGATTGTAGATCATTGCTCAGCTTCTCTAACCGATTCTGAGGCTCAAACATATTCTGGATCAGCAATTTCACAATCTGATTCCTCCTCTTCACTGATGTCAGGTCCATTCTCCAAATATTCTCTACATAATAACCAACAGACAAATGGAACTGCTGAACAACGTGCGAGAGGACAGACAGACGGCCTGGGAGCAACCGAGAGATTTTAGGCGTAGTTTTAGCCACAGATTTTTATTTTGGTGTAACGTGTTATGTTAAAGGTGGTATGGACGATTTTTTTCAGCAAATTTTTTATCATATTTCCTCGTGGCGTGGATAAATCATTTGTCCTGCCACGTATCAATCATAAAACGCACCTACCGCTCACCTGCAGCCGCGGTAGGCTCGTCCCCACGTTTCCGCGTGTCTAAGCGCATGGATCTATCATAATATAGTTCCCTCAGTGTACGGGGCAAAATGAAGACGGAGAAAGACCGTTCGAGCTGACGCAGAAGTGGACAGAAATCTACGGGAGACGAGAGATGTGATGCGCTCCGTTGTGCTAATAAACAAACGTACGTCAGTCCGCACGGGGGAGTGCGCATGCGCACTTCCGCCTGCGTTCTCAAATCGCCGAAAAATCGTCCATACCGCCTTTAACTTGATACTAAGGTGCTGTTGTGCATGTGTCTCAAAAAGAATATCCTTAGAACTAATACAAGACCCAACAAAACTAACCTGCCAAACAGCCCTTCTCCTGAGCCTCACCTCATCAGCAGCAAATGCAAACTGATCCAACATACAAGTAAACACTTCCACTTTCTGTTAAACTGAGGATTTAGTTACACTCAGGTCTGTCTTTGTTCAGGACTTGAGTACTATTTTCTTTTTATTTGAAATGTTGCAGTAACAAAAAGGCCCATTCAAAGTAATGTTAAGTGAGTGTGTAAAAGTATGTTCTATGAATTAAGTAATCCATTTTTTTATATTTCAGATTAAACTCTGGTGTATAAATCACTTGAAAATGAAGATGGACATAAATGAATGATAACGACCCTCTGTAAGTAAATACTGTAATTGTAGTATTAAACAATGGCAATGGAAATAAAAAGACGCCCTGTAAGTATACTGTATATACAGTATATACTTTATATACTGTATAAACGTTCAGATGCACATTTGGAAAAACTGCTACTTCGTTATAACCACTATTTAGTATGTGAGGAGTAAATGTGTGATTTAAATGAACTCGTGTTTATTGTATGACATTGTGTTGAGCTCATCTTAAACATAAAAGAGAAATAAAGCTCACTAAATGCATTTACTTTGCTTGTTTAGTTGATATTTTAATGATTATGCTACTGTGTCTGTGTAATCCCTCATTTGTCCAGGAGAGTTTCATTGTAGAAAAAGATTCAGTTGTTTCATCTGGACTCTGTTTATAGAAAAAAACAATTCGTTTTGACTCTCATCCAAGAGTCATTCTCAATCTGCCAATCTGCGAAACTCAGATATTTATCCTACTCTGAGTGGGCCCTGCCCACAGGGCAGAACCTCCTGATGAAGGGTGTTTTTGGTTTCCCCTAAACTAACCCTCTTTGTTTCCTATCAGCCCTTTAATTGGTTTTCTGCCCAGCACGGCGCTCTGTGGTCCAAAATGTGCATCTTCATCTTAAAGCCGCTAACCACTCTATCAAAGACAGTGAGGAGAAGATTCTGAGCAGGAGAAGAGATACTTTGAAAGAGGAGTTAAAGAGGCAATCTGTGTTCAAAAAGACAAAAAACGTCCTTAAATAGAAACGGTGGTTTAAGATTCAACCTTCCGGTCGTTTATAATGGAATTTCGAATCCCTGGAGAGGTCGACGCCCAGAGCATTCGTATGCTAATCAGTTACACAGGGAAAAGGGAACTAAAACCAGGATACAATAGGAGGCTTATAGCCCATTAAAGGACTGATAGGAAACAAAGAGGCAAGGTTGACAAAGAGGGTTAGTTTCTGGTGAAACTAAAAACACCTTTCATCAGGAGGTTTGGTTTATCCTAAAAATCAGAGTCCAGATGATACAACTGAATCTTTTTCTACAATTATGTTACTGTGTTTATAGGAATGCTCAGTTGCCCCCTTGTGTTCGGTTTAGTGTTTGCATCAGTCGGGTTATAGAACAGTCATGACAGCCTCGTGTTCTGAGGAGAACGTTTCTAATCATTGAAGAACTCACGTCAGGTTTTACCTGTTTTGCTGTGAATGAACATCACAAAAGGATTGTGGGCAAACGATATAGGTTACACAATAATGCTGATTATTGGTAACGTAAGCGTACTCTAATGTGTTACTTTTATAACACACACACACACACACACACACACACGTAAGTCTCTATAAGTACAAACTGCAATTATAATTATGCACTATTTTGTTGAGTCTTAATTTTACATTTGGCAATGTCCCAGTATCCCGTGTTCTTAGCCAAATGTCCCAGAGTCCTCTGTCCTTAGACCGTCCTTCTCAGCCAGGAAAAACTACCAAAACTCTTTGGGAAAATGTAGACACCTGGAGGAGTTCCAGAGTGAAGGAGAAATCTGACTCCCTCAGACGATTCCCCAGTACCTATATTCCACCTTTTTTATGAACTGGGGAACTACGCTAATACACAAGCCACTGGTTCAGGTTCCACAGCCCCAAAACTTGTGCATAAATGTATGGTTTTATAGCATAAAATATTGCAGCATATAACCCTAACCCAAACCCAGGTCTTGGGGAACAAAGGTACTGGGGGCAAATAGGGCTGACCCCGTGTTGTGTGTCTTGGGGGACCCATTTAATTTGGTATTGAAAGTCCAGGGGTGGTGATGTTGCAACACTTGCAACACTCTCTCGTAGCTGCCACATTCATTTCTACCCTTGAGCCCTTCGCCTAAGTCCTACCCCTTTATTTTGAACATTCAGAGAGACAAAGGGGTGTGTCATTTCTTTTTAGCAGTGAGGGGCGGGGCTAAGGCGAAGGGCTGCACACCACTTCAAACGAAGCAAACGCACACTTCGGATCAAGGAGTCGGAGGAGTTTCAGTAATACACGGAAATACTCACAGAAAACTCACAGAAGTAAGTAATAAGCACTTAAATTATGTTTTTAAGTTATACAATTGTTCTTTAGAGTTTTCATTTGCAGTTTATTTCCACTTCAATCGTCTGAAAGTGGAACAAATGTATGTTTTTTATTTATTTGTTTCTCATTATCATCTCTCCAGCTGCTTTAACCACATCAGTGCCGCCGCTCCCATGCCGCACATAACGCGCAGTGCGTGGGGCATCAGGTGGTCCGAGGGGCCCCACCAGCCTGACCAGTGTCAGGTTCTAAATATCTGAGAAAACAAGACAATAAAATGGTCAGTTAGTATCCGCTCTGCAGAGACTCTATTTCCCATGTGCCCCTTGTGTTTGTCATGTGCTCCCATGGTTGTTTCTGTGTCTCCGCCCCTCACCTGCCGTCTGTTACTTCCTGGATTTCCCGGTCGCCTCCCACCACACCTGCTGTCAGTCTTCTCGTTACCTTAATTATTTTCTCCTGCCACTTGTTTGTTTCCACCAATCACCTGCTTCTCTGTGTGTTTAAGTTCTGTCTCCCCTTTGTTCTGTGGCTGTTCGTCACTTCATGTCTGTCCTGCTTGTAACTCCTGCCCTGCCCTGCCCTGCCCCTGCCTTGTTTACCTGCCTTTTTGGAATTTTGAGCCTTTGTGCCTGCCTTTTGGATTTTGAACTTTTGTTAATAAATTCTAATTTGCCTTGATTTGGACAGCTATTGGGTTTTTTGACACCGGGATCTTAACATGGTCAAATTAAAGAGTTTATTTTCCCTAACAATTACAAGCTAATACAAAATGAGCGTAACCTATCCCCCACACACGGTGGTCAGCAGGCGCTCTGTGTGGCATCTTTCCCTCACGCTCTTAACACACACATGAAAAATTCATATTAATGAAGGTTGAATTTCCTAGGATCAGCCCCTCAGTAGCTTTCCGCCGAGATGCTCTTAAAGATCCGATTTCCTAATATGGTCTTAGTCGAAACTGAGGAAAGAGTGTTATTCTACCAAGACGGGTGCAATGGGGAGTATACCGAGATGACCTTACAATACTAAAAGTTTATTAACATTACAATAGTAAAAGTTTATAATGACAACACCAGGCAGTTTGGATTGAATGAGAGAAGAGGCTGTTTGTGCAGCAGTAAAACATGAAGCATATATAGTAGGCCTACTCTTGTCTTTAGTCGTTTATCATTTAAAACTAACTCTAGGACTCGAGTGTGTATCTCCAAAGTGAGTTTAAGATGTGCAAAGGCAGATAAGGGGCCCAGCTGGGAGCGGGACCTCATATGTATTCTTTGATTCACAAGGAGCAAAACAGTCTTTAGATGATGAAAATCTGCCACATATTCAACTAGAAACGGTGAAAAAGAGAGAATGAAACAAGACGTGCGACGCGTCGAGCGGGCACCGCTCCACAGAGCTGACACAGCGCCGTGAACAAAGCCAAAGTGGGTCAACTTCTTACAAATGTAATTCATGTTTTTCATAAATTCAACTGAAAGTATCAATAGTCTGCAGCCTGTGGTGTTTTCTAGAACCTCGATCTGATCTGCAGAAGGGCTTCAGGTGACGCTAGAGCAGGGGCGGAGCAGGGGCGGAGCGAGGACATTTAGGGACTAGGAGCCAGAAATATGCAGTGTGACGTCATCACTTTACAATGACATCATAACTCTTTGGTGACAAACGCAGAGGTCAATAAAGGCCAAAAGCCAAATACAAAACACAATCGTTACAATCTGACTTCTAATAATCACTGATGACATATGAAGGATTAAAAACACAGCCTTTTGCAGCGAGGTCTGTTCTGAAGACCACAGACGCTCTGGAGCCCTTGCATTACTGCCGCTCTTACTCCATCTTGTGGACTAAGTGTGAACTGCACCCTCTGAAAGCCGCATGGACTGCACGTCCAGGTTAAGAGGGCTCATGGCGCCATCTGGTGGCGAGCCAGACTGCAGTCATAACATGTATTTCAGAACATTGAAACCGTGCTTTGCTTTTCTTAGCTCTGTTTCTTCTTTCCTCTCTCACATTTAAAAGTGACTAATACATAAAGCTCTGATTGTGAGTGTGAGCAATGAAGAGGGTGTGACTTTGACCACAGTAGGACTTCAGACAGGTCAGATGTGCTCTGACCGCAGTAGGACTTCAGACAGGTCAGATGTGCTCTGACCGCAGTAGGACTTCAGACAGGTCAGATGTGCTCTGTGGCTTTTGTCATTGCAACTTTCTGCAAAGATATTTTTCCTGAAAAGTGTCAGTTTGTATAAAACAAACATAACACAAGTCGACATAAACTAAATATAAATACAGACACAATCATCGAACTATTGACTTCAAATAAAAGTCCCATTTAGTCCAAAGTCTGTTGAATTTGTCTTTCTAATTGAAGTTATTTTTTCCATTTATTTGTGACTGTTGTTTCCTGCTGGTCTAGAGCAGTGGTCCTCAGACTTAGGGTCAGTGGTCCTCAGACTTAGGGGTCAGTGGTCCTCAGTGTGACCGGCGTCAAGCCCTCCACCTTTCGCGATCTCTATCCCGCTCGGGAGCGCTTGTTTTGAATACCATCTTCGCCCTGCTTATGAAACTCACCACTGAACGATACAACCGCTATTTCATTGATCTTTTAAGTCTTCTAGGCGCGTTAAGCACCTTGACAAATGATGGCTTGTCAAAAAAGAAGTTCAATTATGTCACGTTATAGTACATGTGTCAATAATAATTTTACCAAAAGATATTATGCATTACTAAGCTGAAGCTGAGTGTTTAATGTATTTTTGTCTTTGTTGCTCATTTTCTTTATTGTAGTTGTTGTCATAACGTTTCTGAATATCCAGCCTGTGCAGCACTTTGGAATGTGAATTTGTAAAGATGTGTTGTACAAATAATATTAGAGCAGATTGTTTTTTTTGCAGAAATCAATTACATTACACACACTCTCATAAATATGTATTACAGACGAATGTATGTCATGTATGTTCATTAACATACACTGTCCCAATCAGATAAATAAATATAATAATGATATTGTCATCGTCGTCGTCATCGTCACAAGCCCTTTTACATTGTAATAACAACACAATTCCCAATTTGAGAGTAATAATTCCCATTTGGACACATAGTAGACATGACTCAACATATCCTGGAAAGATTGAAGCCATGGATTTTAACAGTAAAAGCCCATTTTGTAAGGCCATACTGCCACTCTAAAACAGGCACTTTTACAGTGTAATAACAATTACAAATCTTATTTATGGATAAATCACAGACAAAGCCCTGAAATTATTACAACAATCCAATACAAAACATCTGATTGGGAAATAGACAAACGCTATTTTTTTTATTGCATTGCATTTCCATTATTTCTTCATCCTCTTTGTACTTTGTAATTTTACTTCATACAGGTGAATATTTAGTTTATCAATGTGCGATTGTCATAATGGGTCTTTTTTCTCAGGAAAGATACTCTTATTACTTTTACGATGCCTTGTGCACTTGCTAATAGTGAGCAGTGCCATGCCCTGTGACAAATAAGATAACATATGCCTTTAATGTCCACACATGGGGAAATTTCATTGTTGCAACGCAGATAGATACAGAGGAAAAGGACAGATAACTTATAGGAAGTTTAAAAAACACTCTTAATAGAAGAACTCTTACAAACAACTTCAAATGGCTTATAAACAAAATCAAATCAAGCCCTATACAGATTTCCTCACCTTTCACAACCACACAGGCTGACAAAAATGGTGCATCACAGTGGACACACCAATGATCATCCCAGTCAGCTTCATCGATCCACGAATCAGTAGGAATAGTAATAAAATTTAGTCAAGTTTCAGAATAAACTGACTATACCAGCGCAGATTTTATACTAGCTTTATACTTTACTTTATGCAAACGAAAGAAATTACAGCAGTTGATTTATTGTTGCACACATACATCTTACATGCTCTACCCTTGTTCACTCACTTGTATGTGCAGCAGGAAATTAGACACTTACATTTTATATTAATCAAAAATAGTATAAATGTAGATTGCTCATATAGGTGTCTATCAATTTGAAATGTCTGCTAAAAGACATCAAAAAACATTGTATTTATGCCTAGTTTAGGTAAGAGGATCTTCAACAGATTTTGCAACAGATCAGTCATATTCACAACCCAATCAACTGATGGCCTTCTCCGTAATGGCAGCTCGCACTTGGAACACTGTTCCAGTCAATACGAGAAACATCACAAAACTTCAATCTGGCATATATACACAATGATCAGATTTATTACTTCAATTTCAAGTCACTTCAATTTCAAGTCACTTTATTTCTGCAACGCCTGAAACCACAACAAAGGTTGCCTCAAAGGGTGACAGTCAAAAACAGATTTAACAACATACATAGGATATTGTCAAATGTCGCAGCGTCCTCTGTCCTTAGACCCTCCTTCTCGGCCAGGAAACACTAAAAAACCTCTTTGGTAAAAAGTAGAAACCTGGAGGAGTTCCACAGTGAAGCAGAGATCCGACTCCCTCAGACGGACAGGCGAACGTGAACGAGATAGAGAGTGGAGGTGAATCCACTCAGGAGGAGAACCAGAGAGTTGAGGAGCATCTGGTTCCACAGGTCATCGATGTGCCTGTTCCACTCTTGGAGGGGAAGTGGGAGAAGAAGAAAAGGCAATGAACAGCTTGCAATTAAAGTTAAATATTGTTGATAGAATAAGTAGTCAGACGCAGAGGATAGTGCTCAAGCTGCCATGCTTCCCTCAGCATAGTTGCTCCTAGGGCAGCAGAGCTGAAACTGTAGCTTTATATTTCTGTTCCTAACTGGTCTGACCATAAGCCATTTCAAAGAGGAACGTTTTAAGCCTGGTCTTAAATGAAGAGATTGTGTCGGCATATTTAACTCTAGCTCTACCTCCTACTGTGCTTTTAGAGACTCTTGGGACCACCAGAAGGCTAGCATTTTGGAAGTGAAGAGTTCTGTTTAGATGATATGGTTCTATAGCATCAGGAGTAGGATTTTAAATTTTATTCTAAGCTCGGCAGGAGCCAGTGAAGAGACTTCAGCACTGGCGTAATGTGTTCTCTTCTTTTAGTTCCTGTTAGTAATCTTGCTGCTGTATTTTTAATCAGTTGAAAGCTTTTGATGGAGCTTTTAGGACTTACTGCGAGCAGGAGTTACAGTAGACATTTCAAATGCCTGGATATGTTTTTCAGGTTCGCTTTTTTCTTCTGATTTTATCTATATTGCACAAATGGAAAGAGGCCATTTTACAGGCTTGATTTCTAAGCCCTTTAAATGGTCAAATAAAACTGAAATTTCTTAAAGTAGAACTGGAGGCTACACGGACATTGTCCAGTGTGACTATCTGCTCAGATAAAGCGTCTCGTAGACGTTTTGGGCCCACCACAATAACCTCGGCTTTTTTCAGGATTAAGAAGCAGATGATTTAGTGGCATCCAGGTTTTTATCTCCTTCACACAAGCACCAAGTCTGTCTCCTTGATCAGGTTTCATTGCTAAATACAGCTGAGTGTCATCTGCATCGCAATGGAAGTTAATGCCATGCTTTCTGATCATGTGACCTAACGGCAGCATGTGAAGAGTAAACAGAACTGGACCAAGTACAGACCTCTGTGGCACACACAGTACGTTACCGTACATTACAAAATGGACACATCCAGTGTTCCCTCCGGACTTTTTCCAGTTGGTCGATGGGGACTCCAATGCATTTCTCGTGGTACCATCTTTCACAAGCGTTGCACCCAACCTTCAACACATAAGCCATGTGGATTATTCCTTCATCTCAGCAAGATTTCACTACATATAAAATAATAATACATACCCACGGAAATACTTCATCGCCATTGTCTTCGCCCTCAGCGCACATCGCGCAGTGCAGTTTTACATCAGACTAAATAGAAAAACATTGCTTCTAGAGCAGCAAATCCGTGTTATTTCATGACATAACACAACTCCTCAATAACACATACTAAAAAAGCTATTTTGACCACCATATTTCCAAGCTTTATGTAAATGTCGGAATTACAACAAGCCAATTGCAATTGCAGCAATCCCCACTTCTCATTTTAGATAAAAATAAGGTCAAGAAAGAAATACTAACCAGATTGATTCATGATCTGCAGTGCCAGACTCTCCCTCGCACTGGCCATTTGGCCGCGCAGTTGCAGGAACCGCGGGACTTCTCTTATAGCGTCATGGCTAACCTTAACCCTAACCTTAACCCTAACCCTAACCTTAACCCTAACCTTAACCCTAACCCTAACCCTAACCCTAACCCTAACCCGGCACGGTCTAAAACGGCGCTAAAACGCGGTCAAATAGCCGCGCAATTTCAGAAGCCGTGGCCGGAAACTAAACACAAGCAGAAGAAAGAGACGAGACGAGACCACGATACACGTAAGTTGTGTTTGTATGTCATTCCTCACGTTTCACACATCGTTCCATGTGAAGTGTAAAACAACGATTACACAGTTTACACAAGTTAACACGCGTTAACACAAGTTAACATGAGTTAACACGAGCTAACACGAGCTAACTTTAAGCTACATAAAGATGCATTGGAACAACACGTCGTGATGGCTCGTGCCTTCTGCAAATAAATAACTCATTATTTCTCCTACTAAATGTTCTAAGAGACAAGAGGTTATGCACAGATCAAGGAAAACTAGAGAAAGAAGGGAAATAAAGTGATGTTTGTATTATGTGCTATAAAAAACTACCAATAATTCAAATATAACCTGCTGAAATGGGTCATATATTACTTATATAAATGTAAAGGTGTCACAGGGGCTGAGACTACATTTGAGGTTTTATTACCCATTTAATAATGAAGTGTGCTGTGTTTTAAACAGCAAAGCACACACTTGTTTTCTATATGAATGTCATGGATTTACTTCCATGGAATATGTAGAGATTTAGCAAACATGTCGATTATGTTCTAACTTCTAAGGTTTAAACTTATGCAAAAGTAAACGACTTTTGGTTCTAGCTTTAAAAATTAATGTGAAGAGGAACTTTTGTGTTAGAGCGAAATGTGAATCTGACAATAACATATTCTAGCTTTTCTCTGTTAAATGTGCATAATATATCAATGTTCTAATGCAGGGTTCAGAATAAGCGGTATCGCATCGCAATATGCGACGCAATTTCTCTCATGCGATGCATTCGTCAGAAAAAAGTGCTTTTGTATCGCAGCTTTTGCGATACAAAAGTGTGTGTTCAATTGTATAACCAAAGCGCCTAAAAAGCACTGATCACTCGTCAATCGATCGTCAACAACATCATGACACACTTGACGGGTCCCGCTGCTGTCACAGATCGCGCGTGTAAAAACTGCTGAGCTGGAGGAGCCACCGGGAGCGTGCTCGGAGGCGCTTTATGAGCGCAGCGTCTCGCTGATAACACATAACTATGTGTAACATGTAGTTATTGTGTAACATGTAGTTATTGTGTATCATGTAGTTATTGTGTATCATGTAGTTATTGTGTAACATGTAGTTATTGTGTATCATGTAGTTATTGTGTATCATGTAGTTAATGTGTATCATGTAGTTAATGTGTATCATGTAGTTATTGTGTATCATGTAGTTATTGTGTAACATGTAGTTATTGTGTATCATGTAGTTATTGTGTATCATGTAGTTAATGTGTATCATGTAGTTAATGTGTATCATGTAGTTATTGTGTATCATGTAGTTATTGTGTATCATGTAGTTAATGTGTATCATGTAGTTATTGTGTATCATGTAGTTATTGTGTATCATGTAGTTATTGTGTAACATGTAGTTATTGTGTAACATGTAGTTATTGTGTAACATGTAGTTATTGTGTATCATGAAGTTATTGTGTGTCGTGAGATGCGGCGCTCGTAAAAACCCTCGTCGCCTCCGCGCGCTCCCGTTTTCACCCCGAGAATGTGGAATTCAAAGGGTCAAACTCACTCATGTCCAGGACAAAACCAAAACGTGTTGTGTGTGTAAGAGAAGTTATTCTAATACAAACAGCTCATCGTCATGACGACTCTGGTGGTGATATGTAACTTGTGAGTGTAAAGACAATATGTAAATGAGACTCATGCAAATAGTCATCTGATGATGATGATATGGAAGAAAGTTGTAAATAAGACCATCTGACTTGGTGTTAATTATTTATCAATATTCAAAACTATTAAATGCACTCTCAAAACAAAAGAACTCTTATTAACAAAACTGTTGGTGTTCAACAAATTTATTTGCAAGTTTTCTATTTTATTTGGAAGTATTCAAAAGTTCATTTGTTAAGAGTTTTTTTAAAAGAGAATATTTACAAACACATTTGAAATTAATAATCTTGTTACATCAATGGAAAATATTGATTGATAGTCACTTTTGTGTTTTGCTATGCAATTATCAAATTGCTATACAAATTTGAAAAAAAATTGCGGATTGTGCAGCAGCACCGCTATACAAGAGAAAATCCTTAATCTGAACCCTGTAACGAGTATCTTATCTTCCGTGCTGACCAGTGAGTTTAGTCTGTCTGTGCTGTCCAGAGCTCTACAGGTCACTACAGGTCACTACAGGTCACTACAGGTCACTGCAGACACAGAGTCATCTCAAGTAAACTCCTGACGACTCCAAAGCAAAAGGTATTTTAATATTAACTTGTGCCTCGACTAAAAGTAAACAGTGTAGAATCAGTACTTTGAATTTATAAAATGTCTGTTTTGTTATGACCAAAAAAACTAAATGATAATTGTTCTTCAAAAGAGCCACTGATGTGTCACATGTGTCTGTGAAGCAGCTTCAGGACAAACGTATGAAGTGTATGTTCTATGACTTGTATAATCTAATACATGTGAAGTGTATGTTCTATGACTTGTATAAATCTAATACATATGAAGTGTATGTTCTATGACTTGTATAAATCTAATACATGTGAAGTGTATGTTCTATGACTTGTATAATCTAATACATATGAAGTGTATGTTCTATGACTTGTATAAATCTAATACATGTGAAGTGTATGTTCTATGACTTGTATAATCTAATACATGTGAAGTGTATGTTATGTGACTTGTATAATCTAAAGCTGTAACATGTTCTGTTTGTCTCAGTCAAACGATGGAGCTGAACAGGAGTTTACTGAAGTCCTTTTCACCAGAAGACTGTGTAGCCATGGAAACAAAGTCTTGTTAAATACTGAGATATTCAGTATTTAACGCAATAATGTCACATTCATGTGCATATAACTGATGTAAATAGTGTTTATTTTACCATTATTATTAGTATTATTTTGTCTTACGCTGTTTTTATTTTATTTTTATCTCTATTTTCCCCCTCCATTCCTAATTAAGAAATGAGAGGTTCTGTCTATAGGAGTTTTTGTTTGTAAGAGTTCTTCTATTAAGATCGATCTTTTAAGAGTGTTTTTTAAACTTCCTACAAGTTTTCTGTCCTTTTCCTCTGTATCTACTGTGTTGCAACAACAAAATTTCCTCATGTGTGGACAATAAAGGAATATCTTATCGTATTCAGTTTGTTCTATTTGACTTATACAGGTTGTTTTATCATTGTTACTATTTTTATGTTGCACTGAATCACCAAAGCAAGTTCCACTGTTTGTGAATTCTGTTCTTTGACAATGGCAATAAACCTTTTCTGATTCTATTAATGATGATAATAATAATGAACAGTACAGACTCAAACTCCTTAATAAGGGACTCCCACATTGTAGCTTTAAAACTCAACTAAAACTGTGGCTAAAATCAATTTATCATTTGTAGCTATAAACGGCAGGGTTCAGATTAAGGATTTTCTCTTGTATAGCGGTGCTGCTAAACAATCTGTTATTTTTTTCAAATTTGTATAGCAATTTGATAATTGCATAGCAAAACACGAAAATGACTAACAATCAATATTTTCCATTGATGTAACAAGATTATTTATTTCAAATGTATTTGTAAACATTCTATTTAAAAAAAACACTTCAATTTTTATTTTTTTCAAACCCAGAAAACTTGCATATAAAATGAGTTGAACAAATTAATTAACACCAAGTTAGATTAACTTATTTACAACTTTCTTCCATATCATCATCAATCAGATGACTATTTGCAGGAGTCTCATTTACATATTAATAGTCTTTACACTCACAAAAAATGTGTTAAGCTTCTGATGGAAAAATAAATGTTGCTGTGGTGTTTCCATCATGGTGTATTTTATGTGTTATTCAAATTGTACCGCTCTATTTGACGTTCCATTCCAGCTATAAAACGTTTCCATTTTTCGTTTTGCTATTTGATGACGGTCCCGAAGTACTCTCGTCTCGGCTCCGGCTGCACATTTGAGGACGGTCCCTAAGCACTCGTCTCGGCTCCTCAGTCTGCCTCCTGCTGCCACATCCTCTCCAACAGTTTGCATTTCCCTGTGAGTAATGGGCACTTTGACATGGGCTTAGCAAGAAACCAGACACACTTTTCCAACAGAATTCCCTCCAAATATGTGATTCTGTGGTTCTCCAGTGAGATGTACATGTGAAGGGCTACCAACCCAAAACAATATATATTCAAATATTTTAGATCCAAAAAACGCAAAATATTACATATTTTACTAAAACTGCATTCACTTTCAAACTTTCATAGCAATTAATTATAAAGTTTAATTTAAGTTTTTGTCAAATTTACATTTATTTTGTGCAAATGTCTCAATTTCATTCAACAAAAAACACAGCTCAGCTGCACATGAGACTGTGTCAACTTCAACTTTAAATCAGAATGAACAATAAGCAGGTCACATGGTGCTTTACTAAAACATAGTTAAGTCTTTGTCTGTTAATGAGATTCCTGGCATTCCATTTTGTCCACTGTATTCTGGTGTATAGTACACTCAGTGACTCCTGCAGACGTGCATCAGTTAGGCGTGTTCTGTGCTTATTTTTAAGTTCATGTTTGAAAAGGCTGACTCAGAGACAAGTGGATCCAAAGAGACAAGCAACCTTCATTGCTGCTGTGCAAATAGTTTTGTACTTTTCTGTGTCCACTAGGTTCCAAACGATTGTGCTACTGAAATGCGCTTTAAGCTCCAGGTCATTTTGCAAAGTTATTTCCATTTCCACCTGCCCTGCATCCAAGGTGAAGGTTGTGCTTAGGTTCTCAGCGGTGCGCATGTGCGATAAAGCCCGCTCTGCACCCGACAATCACAGGTGCGCATGTGCGATAAAGCCCGCTCTGCACTCCACAATCACAGGTGCGCATGTGCGATAAAGCCCGCTCTGCATCCGACCATCGCGGGTGCGCATGTGCGATAGAGCCCACTCTGCACCCCACAATCACAGGTGCGCATGTGCGATAAAGCCCGCTCTGCATCCCACCATCGCAGGTGCGTGTCATGGTCACCGTCTGTCCGGTCTTGTTTTTACTTATGGTGTTTCCCCCCTCCCTTCTTGTTCTCCTCCCTGGTTACCGGCCCTTTGTGTCTCAGCTCATCACAGGCTTTCACACCTGTGAGTGGGTTCACAGCTGTATCTGCTTGTCAATCACTGGGTGTGGTATATTAGGGTTTGGTTTCCTCTGTTCAGGGCGAGATTGTCTGCATTACCTGGTCGGCCCCAGCTATCGAGCCCTTGTCAAGGTTTTGAGATTTTGATTCTTGTTGTTGGACCTTGACTCTGATTTCTGCCTACTCCTCGTGATTCCTGTTTTCCGTCGTCGACCCTGGACCGTCCTGAGATTACCCTTTCGCATATCCTCTGACAACGTTGTTATTGCCTTGTGTACCGAACCTGGAACGGACCTGACTACGCCTTTCGTTTGCCCCTGACACCGCGGTTGCTGGCGCTGCCCACCGCTGGAAGGATCTTTTGTTTTTGGTCACTCTTAACCAAGAGACTCTGTATTTTTCTGTTCTGTGCCATTAAAGACTGTTAATTCTTCGCCTGTTTCCAGCCCGTAATTGGCTCCGTTCTGCCGTTCGTGACAGTGCGCATGTGCGATAAAGCCCGCTCTGCATCCCATCCCACAGGTGTGCCATCGGTGGTTATTGACACAAGCTTCTCCAGCGGCACTTTGTCCCAACAACATGTATGCAAAGCATACATAGTCCACTGCTACACACAGCGTTTGTGGCGCTCTGAAAATGTAAACTACAAAATCCGTCAGGCACAACGCAGACACCTAAATTGAGGACCCCAATCTTGGGCCAAGAGACCATGGATCTTTTTTTTTTAATCGCAAGAGACACTCTGACGCAGACTTTAAACTCCAGATTAAAGTATCAGTCAACTGTGGTCACCAAGGCCGGAATCATTACTGAACTGCAGCGTGACTCGAGATGGATCCGGGGATTGCGGCCAGCCCAGCTGTTCAACTCGGACACTGAAGAATAAGAATTTGAGGGATTTGTGGACATGTACCCCTGGTAGACGGTGGTCCTGATGATCCCACGGGCGACAGTGATGGAGACAACGAGCGAATGGGTGTCCGCGGGCGTCCCCGGGCAACGGATTGGTGACCACTGCAATAGAGTGAGTGCCTGAATCGTCAATAAATTTATATAATTTTTATATTATTCCCCTTGAAAGCTCAGATGTATAACGGTGGTTGTCGCTAGGTTTATTTTGTTCATTATAAAAAACTCTATCTGTAAATACCTATAAAAGTCCTGTTTCTCCAAGTCAAAGGATTCTTTCAACATATCAAAACGTGTGATTTGTACACGCTCCTAACACACACTTTTCATTCTATCTTTTTCTTTCACAATCTGGTGAACATCATTACTTACATGTATAAACACAAGTACAACTAAAAAAATTAGAATATCATGAAAAATGCCAATATTCTTTTCATTTATTTCAAAAAGTCAAACCTGGATGTATTGTAGACAGTGAAATCTTTAAATCCTTTAATTCATAGGTAGTGAGCTGTAGTTTGTCCTACGGGAGCCACCGTACCAGCTGCCGGCACGCGCCGCATCCAGTGACTCATTCGTCATTTAAGGCGGAGGATGGTGCGTTCAGGTGAACTGCTGCTGTGTTTTTATTTCCCCCCCCCCCCTCTCTCCTGCTGTAGCTGAGTGAAGCTGCTGTGACCACTTCTCGGAGTTTGGAACCCTAGCTCGTCGACGCTCGGTTAGCAGCAACCTTAAGTAGGATTTTAATGTTTTACTAAACATTACTTTATTTTTTATACAGGTCATTGGCAAGCAGCTGTGTTATTTTTGGTGTTTTTCTGCTGCAGTGCGGTGTCTGGCCTGAGCGTGGTCGCTCGCCTGGTGTGGGGGTTGGTGTTCGGACTGTCTCCCTTCGGCTCCATCACTCCCGTATGCCGTGGTACTTTGTGCTCGTCCTCACTTTTTGCATGTTTTAGTTATCCTTGAAGTTTATTTCCTTTGTGTGTGTGTGTGAATTGCACGGAGCCGAGTGAGCACTCCGACTCCTCCTATTGTTCCACCGCACCACGTGCGGCCGTGGCCAGCCAGCCACTGTCTCTTTAAGTAGAGTGATAGTGTTTTTCTTGTAGAATAAGTAACCTGTGTTGTTTTCTACCTCCTATTAAATTGTTAAACATTTACACTGTCTTAGCCTCTCCTTTGGCCCCCTGCAACACTATCTACTGGGTTTAAATTATACTTTTTAAAGGGACCACACAGAAGAATTACACAGAAATTAAGCCTGCGTAAATTCAGCCTGGAAGACCAAACTCCACCCAATCCACGTCCACTGCTTCACCAGGGCCACATGCTCTCCAGCCTCAATCAACACACCAAAGTGACTCCTCTCCGAGGCACGGCGCACCTCCTCTGCTCTCAATGAGTGCACACCTGGCCCCATTTAAATCCTCATGCAGCTGGCTCGGCTGCTTCAGACCATAGTGCGACCCACCACCTCCCCTTCTCCTCCTCTGGATCCCTCACATCGTCCCATCATCATCTCTACTCTGTCCTCATATCTACCGCCATCAGTCTGCAGACCCCGGTGGGAGACATCTAATACGATCAGATTATGGAGCGCCCATAATCACAATGTCATCTGCCGGGGTCTGAGCGCCAAATAACCCTTGTAATGAAACTTGTTAAAATGTTAAACTTGTTAAATCCTTTAGTCTCTGCAGGGTGAATTATTAGTTATGTAAAAACACGATATGATCTTTGAATCTATGGATCAGAATCCATGTAATCAAAGTTTTGAAATATTGGCCCCTGGAGAGTCATTTGAGAATAGAACAGGTAAATGAGTGAGTCTCATTCAGCACCATGGCTAGTGACCAACAGTTACAAAGGCCCAACAGTTACAAAGGCATTAACTTTAAATGTGGTGAATTTATTTGATTTTTAGTTTAACAGCAAATTATCTTACAGTCCAGCAGTTCAATATGCATGGCTTTAAGGCATAAGGATTCCTTCCTGATCTGAAGGACTTGGGCATGGTGGCGGTCCTTCGTTGTCATTGCAATTGCACAATTCCAATGAAAATCTTTTGAATATGGAAAGTTTTCAGCAGACTCACTGTTCTGCTTGGAAGTCGGCTGCTATTGTGACACAGACACACTGCACATGTTTCATTAAATGATTCATAGTCTGTTATCAATGGCCATTTTCTGAATAATAGAGCATGTATTTTTCTCTGGAAATATCTTGCCAGAGTTCACTGGAAGAAAACCTATGGTGGGACAGAAAAGCCTTGGAAACAAATTGTTGTGAGTTTGCCTTTGGCTAGAAGGTGAATGTGCGCTGATAATGGACAGCAGTGTACCTTTTACCAGGAACAAATTGTTGATACTTCCTGTTCTCGCAGTGTTCATTGAGGTGAAAGCAGTGGCGGCGGTGAATTATACATTTTCAACTATTTAAATAAATCTGTTAAGGATTATGCAATTGCATTCTAAACACACCCCTGACCGTTTGGACTGAGTGGAAAGCAAACGGCAAAATAACTGCACTTAATGAAGATAAGTTTGTTATCTTAAGTTCGGGAGCGGGACCACGCCCCTTACTGCGGCTACTATTCAAGCATCCAGATCACATACACCTGTGTTCATAACGTTGTGCGTTCATGAGGTCGTGCACACGCTCCATGGCGGCGGAAGCCTTCGCTCTAATACACACTTGTTCCTTACCTTTCAATGGATCAGCTCGACCTCGTTCCTTCCGATGCATCGGCCCGACCCAGGCCTCACCTCGCCCAGCACAGGAGCATACCGGGCCATCCTCCACTGGTATCCCACTTCTCCTGGTCCTATTATCTCAGCTGTTCTCTTAGGGGCAACTCTACCTACGGTTGGTTATCTCCTTTCCTTTTTTTTCGCCTTCTCCAGCTTCGTCTCATTCAGCTCACTCTCCGGGCTCAGTCCACGCTCCAAGGCCAGGCCCCCGTCAGCAAACCGGCGTCCCGCCTTGGATCACCTCTGCTAGTCCTAGATTCAGATCCTCCCGCTCTCCGGGTCCTCCCCGCGGCCTTCCTTGTTAAGCGCCCTCTGCGTGCGCTCGTCATTCCTCACTACATTGACCGTCCGCGTGGCTGTCAACAAAATCACGTTGTTCAAACTTCTCTTTGGCTAGCACAGTTCACTCTTTTTCCTTCCGCCTTCTTGCTTCTGCCCTGCCAACTTTTGCGGGTCACCGCGTCACCAAGTTCCAGGATTTTATCCTCGGGCCCTGTTTTTCCAGGTTCCAGCCTTCACGCTGCTGGGTTCCAGTCGCTTCTTCTTGGGCTCCGCATTGCCAGGGTCCAGCGCTTTATCCTCGAGCACACGTCGCCAGGTACCAGCGTTTTATCCTCGGTTACCACGTTTTATCGTCTGGCACTGTGTTGGCAGGTTCCAGTGTTTTATCCTCGGGGACCGCGTTGCTATGTTCCAGCATTTTATCCTCGGGCCCTGTTTTTCCAGGTTCCAGCATTCACGCTGCTGGGTTCCAGTCGCTTCTTCTTGGGCTCCGCATTGCCAGGTTCCAGCTTTTTGTCATTGGTTACAGCGTTTTATCCTCGGGCACCATGTTGCCAGGTTCCTGCGTTTTATCCTCGGGCACATCGTTGCCTGGTTCAAGTGTTGTATCTTCGGGCATCGCATTGCCAGGTTCCAGCGTTTTATTCCTCGGGGACTGCGTTGCCTGGTTCCTGCGTTTTATCCTCAGGCACAGCGTTGCCTGGTTCAAGCATTTTATCCGCGGGCACTGCATCGCCAGGTTCCAGCATTTTATTGTACGTCACCACGTCGCCAGGTTCCGACCCTAACCCCCCCAGAGCCTCCGCGGGGCACCGGGATGCCGCCTCTGGGCACCAGGATGTTGCCCCCTCCAGTGCCGCCGCCTTCAGATTGCATCAGGTTCTGGTTCATCCCCTACTTAAAGTAGACCCTCGCCTGGTCCCCACATTTCCTACTAGATTTTTTCCCGCATTGGTGCTGCCACATCTGCCTCCAGGCAAGGAGTCATTGACTCATTATATTATACCCTGTAACACAGGTTCTCCATGACCTTCAAGGTCTACACCCACTATAACCTCCGCTATCTCCAGTCCGCCAATTAGCATTGACTCTGTTAAGCTTCTTTTGGGGGTATCTAGGCCCGAGAGCCTACAACCCAGAAGCAATGGTATCCAGAAAACGGCATCCATTCCTGTACATTCGTGTTGTTCATGTTTCTCGCATGCCAATAAACACTTTGCATCATAGCTGGAGTTGTGGTCCTTGCTTGTGAAGTACTGGAAACTCCAAAAACAGCATTAAAACAGATTATTATTATTAACAGAGTATTAGTTGAAAATAAACACAATTGGGCATGATTCTGATCCACATGACTTGACGAAGAACCAGCTGTCGGATATGGATGTATGGCCTGATAACAAGTTTACGAACAATTATATCCAGCTTAATTCAACACCTGGGAAAGACACCAAGCAAGACCTCAAGGGTTACAAAAGTCTCCATGCTTGGTCAGGCTGGATTTACAAGCAACAACAAGGTGACCACAACTTGAAAGGACATTGAAATTGTATTTGGGAGGGATGTAAAACACCAAAATGGTAAGTGAATACTGTTTTGGTGCGCTAGCAAGCTAAGCATGTTACTTTGTCGGGATGATGGTTTGGCCTGCATGTTTTTTTTGTGGCTATCTGTGACTCCTGTTTCACCTGTGGGTAGTGTGTTATAAACACAGCTCAGAGGGTTCAGAATAAACGGTATCACGTCGCAAAATACAACGCAATTTCTCTCAAATGCAATGCATTCGTCAGAAAAAAGTGTGTTTGTATTGCAGCTTTTGCGATTAAAAAAATGTGTGTTCAATTGTATAACCAAAGCGCCTAAAAGTTCTGATCACTCGTCAATCGATCGTCAACAACAGCATGACAATGTAGGACGCTGTGCTGACATGACGAGTCCCGCTGCTGTCTCGGATCGCGAGTCTGAAAGCGGGAGGAGCCACAGTGCGGTAAAGTTAGCGTCATATTCACAGATTCGGACTTCCGAGGTCAATAGCTCCTAAACGCAAAAGTCTTTGCAGATCATTCACATGCCAAAATACTCATATTTACACTGCCAAGTGACTACAACCTCGTTCGTATTTTGGGCGCAGCGAATTACACTGATCCGAATGTGCAGCCGGAGCTGAGACGAGACGAGTACTTAGGGACCGTCATCAAATAGCTAAACCAAAAATGGAAACGTTTTAGCTGGAATGGAACATCAAATAGGCGGTACAATTTGAATAACACAATAAATACACCATGATGGACACCACAGCAACCTTTATTTTTCCATCAAAAGCTTAATAAAAAAAGCCTATTTTTTGTGAGGGTAAAGACAATTAATATGTAAATGAAACTCCTGCAAATAGTCATTTGATGATGCTGATATGGAAGAAAGTTGTAAATAAGGCTGTCTGACTTGGTATTAATGAATTTGTTCAACAACTAATTTTATTTGCAAGTCTTCTGTTTTATTTTGAAAAAAAATGTTTAAAAAGTGTTTAAAAGTTAATTTGTTAGGAGTTTTTTTTTTTTTTTTCAATTGATTTTGCATTTAAAGACACCACATAGTGCACTCAAAACATCAAAGCAATATGATCATATGTTATATAAACATATACATATTTATATACATGTATACCGGTACATGTACATGTATATACACATCAGGTGCTGTAACATTGATACCCACCACTTGACCGAGGAACCCAGCATCCTAGACTGAGGCCCACCCCAACTGGAACATATACCTGTACATATACATATACACACATACATACTTACACACCTACACCCCTACACCCTTACACTCCTACACACCCCCTAAAAAGAGAAGAGAGAAGAAAGGGGAAAAAAAATATAATATAATAAAATAAAATCATAATAAATAATAAATAATAATAATAAGTACTGTATTTTACATCTAAAAGAGGTTTTGGAGCGGCACCAATTATGTTCTTTACCTTGAGTTCCATATCTACAGTAACATCTGCTCACCATGATCCCTTCAATGTATCAAGTTATAGCATATCTACTTTAATGATGAATAAGTTTATCCCGTAAATGTAGTGGTAGTTTTCTTAATCTGAAAAGCCCATGGTAATCACCTTATTCCATTCCTCTCCAAAGACGGAGGCTAGTGGGGACCAGTTTTTAACAAAGGGTCCTACAGAGCCTCTCAGGACGTGTGAGAGCCTCTCAAGTGGCATTAAGGACATGATCTTCTCCCTCCACATACGAAGATCTGGAGGTTCATTGTCTAGCCATCTTTGTAGGATTGTTAAGCGGGCTGCAAATAATAAAATTCTCAGAATATATTTATGTTTCTTCTCTGAATGTGTGTCTAGTCCTAAAACAAAACAACAAGGATCTGTTGGGATATTTATGAGTAGGAGTCGTTTTTTTTTTTTTTAAATAGAATGTTTACAAATACATTTGAAATAAATAATCTTGTTACATCAATGGAAAATATTGATTGTTAGTCACTTTCGTGTTTTGCTATGCAATTATCAAATTGCTATACAAATTTGAAAAAATCAACGGATTGTTTGGCAGTTGCTACAAGAGAAAATACTTAATCTGAGCCCTGAAATGTACATTTTAATTCATGGACATTTCTATGGCCCCAAAACCCCCCGTGCAGAGGAATATGGACGGTAGATCACTGCCACCTCTGGGTCCACTGTATGAGCGTGAGTTTCCACTGCAGCACCCACCACCACCTCCACCTGCTGTCCAACTCCTTGCAGAGGCTATGTGACGACGTGGGCTGGCAGGATTCACTGTATCTTCCCAACGCATACCAAGCTCGACTGTCCGATGTGAGCTAGAGATTTTAGAATCAGGAATAGAATTTGTTTTTTTATAGAAGGATTCAAATGCTTAAATTTGGTCTTGTTTTTTACACTTTGCCTATCCCCTATTTGAGTGTCTGCGTGATGTCACGCAGGCACTATATGTTCTTGTATTTCACGTATTTTTTTATAATTATATTTTCCATGATTTTCCATTTAGCCAGTTTCAACTCCTTAACGCTTCAACCGATTTCAACATGTTATACCTCATTATGATCGCTTTCACAGTAGTACGTGTGCTATTACTTTTGACATTTGAACAACAGTGTTTTTCAGACTTCCTATAAGTGATCTGTTCTTCTGTATCTACCTCTGTATCTACCTGCGTTGCACCAATGAAATTTCCCCATGTGGGACAATAAAGGAATATCTTATCTTAACTTGTACTTTTTGCAGAATTGTCGAATTTTCAAAAGTATTAGTTTTCCTCATTTAAATGAATTTGGGCATTGAGTGTCTGCGGAATTCTTTAGGCTTTATTCTTTAGAATTTTGTGACGGAGCCAGTCGAGCGAGAGAGAGAGAGGGGGGGGGAGAGGGAGGGAGAGAGGGAGGGAGAGAGAGGGAGTGAGTGAGAGGGAGATGGGGGGAGAGGGAGAGACGCAGACACTCCAGCAATGGCTTCAGCCATTGCAGATTTTCTAGTTTAAAACTGTTCTTTCAGCTTGTTGTTTCCAAGTTTCCAAGATAATAATTTAGAACATTTTGATCCACTCTCATAATATCTTTGTTTGGTAAAGAGCATTTTCTTTACTATTTCCTGTGAAGTCAGATCATTCATTTCTCCTCTTATCTTTTTGAAATATGTCGGTGTAATCCCTCATTCGTCCAGGCGTGTTCCATAGTAGAAAAAGCTTCAGTTGTAGTCATCTGGACTCAGTTTGAAAAAATAGACGTTTCGACTCTCATCCAAGAGTCATTGTCAATAAAAGAATTTAGATCGAGAACTCCGATATTAATACTGTTCTGTGGTAAGACCCGCTTTTTCTACTCTTATCTTTTTAATCTTTTGTAGCATTTTAGGACATCCTTTTTGGCATGGTTTTCCTCCAGCAAATTTAGATTTTCTTTTCAGATCATTTAGGTTTATCTCCTTTTGTTTCTTTTTTGCTGTGGCTATGGCTATAATTTGTCCTCTCAAAACGGCTTTAGAAGCATCCCAGAGGATGGGCAGGGAAGTTTCCCCAATATCATTTTCCAAATAAGTCTCAATATCGTTTGAGATTTTTTCCTTAAACAAAGGGTCATTATGCAGGCTGACGTTGAACCACCAGAGTGTTATTATTATTTCATTTTTGTCGTCATTTTCCTTCCAAATCTACAGAAATGTAGATAGGAGCATGGTCCCTTAAGTCTATGCTAATTTCTCATTCCTCAGTGATTTTGCATCTGTCTTTATTGAAGACAAAGAAATAGTCTATTCTGGAACAGATTGCATGTTCTAGGGTTCATTTCCCTGCATATGTCAATCAGTCCTATATTCTTATAATTTACGTAACTTTATATTTATTGTTCCTCGAGTGCCTCTTGTGTTTGACCCGTCTAATGTAGGCTGAATGTAATGCAATTCTGACTGTGAGTTCATGACACGCAGACTCTCTTTATGAGAATACTTGGATGAATCCAAACTCTTGAACGTAAAAAGTGGTTACTTTTAGTCAGAATAAAGTCCCAGTCTCTCGCACACTCAAGTGAGTGTGTGAGACTGGGACTAGAATCTTTAATTTTGTTTAGAGGAGTTTAGTCTTTAGTTTATTTGAAACGTCTTCATGACGTTCATAAAGTTATTTTTCTAATATTTGTTGCAGATGGGAGCATTACATCAGTTTGAGCTGCTTTTTTTCTTCTGGAAATCACTGAACTGAATTATTTATACTATTTAAACATGGGCCTAATAATAATGTTTGTTTGTGTAATTCTGCGCTTCAATCATTTACAACTTTATGAACATGAAACATTTTTATTCATAAGGAGAATCTCATTGTGACTTTAAATCATTTCCTTTGGGCTGGAACTACAACTGTTTATGTATTTATTTAAAAGGAACAATGAATATGAATTAGCATTTAAACAAATGTGAACATGCCAGATTATACTACTACTACTACTACTACTACTACTACTACTACTACTACTACTACTACTACTACTACTACTACTACTACTACTACTACTACTACTACTACTACTACTACTCTCCAAAGTGTAAACTCTGACCTGAGGCATGAGCTGGTCCTGCAGGAAACAGAAGAAGTGACATCACACTGGTTGTTGGGATAATGGGCCAATCAGAGTGAATGAGGCAACGTAGATCCGAATGAGCTCACGCTGAGCTGCAGGGGGCGCTGCAGGCGGGTTTGGAGAGTTTCTGGAGGAAACGAGGCCTGTGAGGAGAAACATCTGAGGACACTTCTGTAAACACGACAAGCGTGTGACATAAACCAACAACACTCTACAACTGCAGCCATGTTTCCACTTGCTCCCAAAGCGTCTGGCTCTTGGGCTCCAGTTGGACTTTAGCTCAGGGGGAGGAGCTCCACAGCACAGCCAGATGATTGGACCAGAGAGAACGCAGACTCAGGCCTAAACAAGAGGCAAAAAGCAGAGAAACATTTGTCTCCAAATTCTGACTTGATCTCGTACTAAATCGCCGTGTTTCCACTGATGCTACGACTATGTGGAGCCTTAGCAACACAAAGCTAGCATAGCACGTTAGCAACAGCTGTTTCCTGTTTATGGCCGCACCGCACTCGCTTTGTCAAGAGCCAAAATCTGATATTTCCAGGTCATAATGCGTCTGACATGATCCAAAGCCAAGGCATGACATAAAGAGAGGTTCAAACGCGGCGTAGAGGCTTTGAGAGAAGTCAAAGAAATGAGGCTTAACTGTTCCTATGCACGCTAGCTTTAGCCACGCCCCTCACACACACAAACATGGAATTACTAAATTACTTTTTGTGACTCGCTCAGATCGACCTCGGGATTAGAAAGTATCTTTAAGTTGCTTTTTGTCAAATCTACAATTTTTGTAAATTTTTTATATTTTATTTTGTAAATTTTTTTAGAAAGATAAAATACCGAACAGAACACGCGCAGAGAGCACATTTTTAAATAAAAATACAACTAGACATTACTAAACTAAAGGAAACACAATCATGGCACAATTAAGTTGAAATTAAAGTCCCATTTGGTCCAAAGTTGTCTTTGTTTCTTCTTCTTCTTCTTCTTCTTCTTCTTCTTCTTCTTCTTCTTCTTCTTCTTCTTCTTCTTCTTCTTCTTCTTCTTCTTCTTCTTCTTCTTCTTCTTCTTCTTCTTCTTCTTCTTCTCCTCCTCCTCCTCCTCCTCCTCCTCCTCCTCCTCCTCCTCCTCCTCCTCCTCCTCCTCCTCCTCCTCCTCCTCCTCAGAATGAGCGCATGTGACGGAGCCAGAGGCAGAGATGTTCAGGACGTCACTTAGGACAGTGAGGTTATCTAAACAAACGTCCTGGTGTTGGAAATGGACCCATGACAAATATCTCTCTGTAATTCAGTTGTTTGTGCTGTAGCTACTTTTTTGTCATTGTAATTGAGTAAAACTTTAGCATGTCTTTCTAATTAGTTGCATTTAACGTAACATTTTTCTTTCCTTTTTAAAACAATCATACTGCTTTGAATAGAAAAAGAAAGAGGCGTTATCGTCATGTATTTGTAGGGTGAATTATAGCACACTCTTGTGGTGGTAAGTAACAAAGTACATACGTAAAGGTTTTTTATGAATTTGTACATTTTGCCTTTGATACTTTTTACTTCTACTCCTCTACATTTTGGGCTGGACTCATATTTTAAGCACGTTTATGATGGATGAAGGTTTGGAGCAAAAAAAATCAGCCGAAAATCAGCACAGTAGACATAAAAGAACACAAAACACAAAACACAAATAGACATCTACGAAAAATAAACAGAAACAAAATCATGGCACAAATTAATTAAAATAAAGGTCGCATTCAGTCCAGAGTCTCTCAAATTTGTCCATTTCCAAATTAAGAATGTTTTTTTTTTCATTTTTCTATCGTCCGTCACAAAGTCAGTCCAGTCCTTGATCGTTGGTGATGTTTGTGTCCATTTTCTCTTTGTGATGGTCTTTATTCCTGCCGCCAAAAGTACATTCCAAAGAGTTTTGAGGCCCAAGTTCACAGTTCTCAAGTTCAGCGTATGGAAATGTCAAAAACAGACTGCAGAGCTTTGTGAACTTCAGTCCAGTATTCATGAACTACTGGACAGTTTCAAAACACGTGGTTTGCAGTTTTTCTTAAATGTCATGAGTCTGTTCCTCCTTTCTGTCCAGTTTGAGGCGATCATGTGACCTGCAGCTCGTGTTCTGGTCCGCATCCACCAGTGGACGCCGGTTCAAACGTGTGGTCCAGCGAGAGCAGCAGATTTAAGCTTCAGTTTACATTTCTGCGACGTGACTCGAGTATTTCCACGATTACAAACAGGAGCCGCGTTCACGACAATTACAGGAAAAACACAGAGAAATAAAAAAAAAAAGGTGCAACTCGATCCTCCAACGCCAAAAAAGAAGGAACAGTTCAAACGGACGAGTTCAAACAGGAAAAAGGTTCAACGTGATTCCAGATAAATATTTGAGTAAAAAACATCTGGACAAACGGACAAAACATGTGTCTCAAAATCAAGAAATTCAGATCAATCACAGATTCACTTTCAGGAAAAACACATTTACATCTGCGGCAAAACATTTACACGGCAAACTAGAACATGACCACAAAGTGACCCAAACCTGTTGCCCACCTGTTTGTGTGAATTTTGGGTGCTGCTTGGGTGACTTTTGGGTGCTGTTTGGGTGAGTTTTCAGAATCAGAATCAGAGAATGGTTTATTGGCATTTGTTGCTAAACAAAATTTACAGACATAGGAACTTGTCCTGGTGATTCAGTGCATTTTGGATGCTGTTTGGGTGAGATTTGACCAGAGACCAGAGACCTGTGACCTGACCAGAGACCAGAGACCAGAGACCAGGGACCAGGGACCAGGGACCAGAGACCAGAGACCAGAGACCAGGGACCAGGGACCAGGGACCAGAGACCAGAGACCAGAGACCAGGGACCAGGGACCAGGGACCAGAGACCAGAGACCAGAGACCAGAGACCAGAGACCAGAGACCAGGGACCAGGGACCAGGGACCAGGGACCAGGGACCAGAGACCAGAGACCAGAGACCAGGGACCAGGGACCAGGGACCAGGGACCAGAGACCAGAGACCAGAGACCAGAGACCAGAGACCTGTGACCTGACCAGAGACCAGGGACCAGAGACCAGAGACCTGTGACCTGACCAGAGACCAGAGACCAGGGACCAGGGACCAGAGACCAGAGACCAGAGACCAGAGACCTGTGACCTGTGACCTGTGACCTGACCAGAGACCAGAGACTAGAGACTAGAGACTAGAGACCAGAGACCAGAGACCAGAGACCAGAGACCAGAGACCAGGGACCAGGGACCAGGGACCAGGGACCAGAGACCAGAGACCAGAGACCAGAGACCAGAGACCAGAGACCTGTGACCTGTGACCTGACCAGAGACCAGAGACCAGAGACCAGAGACCAGGGACAAAGGACAAGGGACAAGGGACAAGGGACAAGAGACCAGGGACCAGGGACCTGATCAGAGACCAGGGACTAGAGACCAGGACCAGAGACCAGAGACCTGACCAGAGACCAGGGACCTGTGACCTGACCAGAGACCTGTGACCTGATCAGAGACCAGAGACCAGAGACCAGAGACCAGAAACCAGGGACCAGAGACCTGTGACCTGTGACCTGTGACCTGACCAGAGACCAGAGACCAGAGACCAGGGACCAGGGACCAGAGACCAGAGACCTGTGACCTGTGACCTGTGACCTGTGACCTGACCAGGGAGCAGGGACCAGGACCAGAGACCAGAGCTAAAAGTGTGGCAGCACTTCCTGTCCCACCCTCTGGATTCATGACCCTTTTATTTGATTATATTCATAATAATCATTTAAGGATTATAAATCCATCCATCTTCTTCCGCTTATCCGGGGCCGGGTCGCGGGGGCAGCAGTCTAAGCAGGGACTCCCAGACTTCCTCCACCCCAGACACTTCCTCCAACTCTCTTGTTACAAGATGGCGCCTGTGTTTGGCCACGCCACTGCTCGACTCCTGTTCTGCCGCTTATTAGTGATGATCGTTACAACATATGCAGTCTGTTGTGTTTCTGCTGTACGGGTTTACGACCGAGGCTCACTTTTCCGCATCAAAGTGTCAATGGAGTCGCTTTTTGATTCATGTGACGGATACAAACAAGCCTTTCCACCACCCCTTGTTTGTCCGCCCACCTCCCCTGACGTTTTGCTGCTGTCCCAAGGCCCGGGGAAAAGAAGGAAGAAGAGGAGAAGAGGCACAAGGTCTGATGTGCAGGTCAAGCGCAGACAAGCCTTGTGTTCGGAGTGCATGGATCAATACTTGTTTTAATAGTGTTGCTAACCTTTGTGTGGAGGATGTCCACATGAGTGGTCATAGCTGTGTCTTGTTTGATTGAATCTTTTCTCCTGAGCCCTCAAACATCAGGTCTCAGAGGCACTTTATCTGTAAATACAGATGACACATTGTCTGCTTTGTTTGATCCTCACTTCTTGTGGACAGCGTAATTCATTCCTTTAGCAGCCACTGTTTATCCATTTTAGATCAGGTGGCACCTGTAAAATTGAGCGTCTGTGGAAAACCTAGTCTTGAGGTCCATAGGTTACACCTCAGAGATCTTGTATCGTCTGACGTTCCAGTTCCAGATCTGATTACTTCCGCCAGTTAATTACGTCGAACAAGAAAAACCCCAAAGTGTTGTTTGACACTATAAATTCTATTGTTTGTCCTTCAGCTGCAGTGACTCCTGTTACCTGCAAAGCTGACAGCAATGAACTCCTCAGGTTCTTCACCGATAAGATCAAGATGATCAAAGACCAAATCCCACTCCTTTTGTGTGATAACCCTGTTTCTGTGGAGACTGTTTCCCAAAATTGGTCTTCTTTTAAGCCTGTCAATCTAGAGGACATCTCAGCTCTGGTGACCAAGATGAAACCTCCTCTTGTTCATCAGATGCTTTACTGAAAAAGACAAACTTGGACCCGACAGACCCAAAAAGTTTCAAACCTATTTCAAAACTCCCATGTCCAAGATCCTGAAGTGGGCTCTGAGCAATGTTCAGATTTCCTTGATCAGTCTAACATTCACAACTCTTTTCAATTCTGGTTTCCGCAAAAATCATTCTACGGAAACCGCATTGCTAAAAGTTATGATGACATGATGTCTGCTGATTCTGGAAAATGCACTGTTCTCGTTCTGTTGGATCTGTCTGCAGCCTTTGACACTGTCGACCATCATATCCTGTTAAACAGACTGAAGGACCTGATTGGACTATCAGGGTCAGTTCTGCATTGGTTTTCCTCATATGTATCCGGTCGGAGCTTTAGTGTCGCTGCAAACCAAATAATGACTGACTCAGCTGATCGAGTTCCTCAGGGCTCCGTTTTGGATCCTGTCTTATTTTTGCTTCATATAATTCCCCTGGGAATGATCATTAAAGAGTTTAGTGATGTGTCCTATCACCTGTTCGCTGACGATATTCAGCTATTTTGCTCTTTTAAGCCTTCTTAGATCCAGAAGCTGAACTCCTTGGTCAGTTGTTTAGTGAAAATAAAACAATGGCTGAGTAAAAACTCTCTGTAGCTAAATGCTGACAAAACAGAGACACTGATTATTAGCCAGACTGCTAAACCAAGTCTTAGAAATTTGGGTGTTATGTTTTTAGAGCACCACTCTAAGCTGTTGATGAGGAACTGTTTCTTTCAGTTGAGGATACTCTCTAAATTCAGGAAAATGCTGTCTCAAAATGATCTGGAACTCATAATTCATGCTTTTGTGTCTTCACGTTTAGACTATTGTAACTGTTGTTGGTTCCTCGCACTAGTTTCCAGAGGAGACAGATCCTTCCAGGCCGTTCGAGACTCTAGAATGATCTTCTGCTCTCCCTACGGTCACTGGATTCTGTTGTTGCTTTTAAAGCTCAAAATCTTTTTATTTAGTCGAGCCTTTTAATTACATTTGCTTTAGGGGCTGATTTGACTGTATATTGTTGTATGTGTATTGCTCACTGTAAGTTCTTTGTGTTTTTATTGTTTTATTCTGTGTTTTTGTGAAGCACTTTGTGACTTCTGTCTGTGAAAGGTGCTATATAAATAACATTTACTTACTTACTTACTTACTTACTTACTTACTAGTCCCTCCAGTGTGTCCTGGGTCTTCCCCGGGGGCCTCTTCCCGGTGGGACATGCCCGAAACACCTCCCCAGGGAGGCGCCCAGGAGGCATCCGGTGCAGATGCCCGAGCCACCTCGGCTCAGGATTTTTCATAGCCCATAACTTTTGCCAACATTGGATTTGGGCAAAAGAAATTTGATGTGACCTCTGTCTTTAACATGTCTCTTCAGCGCCCCCTGCAGAGCGATAAGAAGCATCACATGGGCCTTTATCGCTGCTTGCAGGCTTAGTTTGAACAGTTCTTGTCCTTTAAACTTGCTCTTGCAGCTTTACTTTGGCGACTCCCATTTAAAAAGCTAAAATCATGTTTTATTTGCAGCTGTGTAGTTTTCGTGGTAAATCTGATAAACATTTCTGATAATGAAACATGACGTGGAAAATATGATCCAACTTTACGACGTTTGGACGAGTTCTCTCCCGTTTGGCCTCAACATCACAAATATGTTTATGTGTTTTATTTATAACTGTGACAATCAGAGTCTGAGCTGGAAGGTTAGGACCAGTTTGAACCAGTTTGGACAAGTTTGGATCAGTTTGGACAGGTTTGGACCAGTTTGGACCAGTTGGAACCAGTTGGAACCAGTTTGGATCAGTTTGAACCAGTTTGGACCTGTTTGAACCAGTTTGGATCAGTTTGGATCAGTTTGAACCTGTTTGAATCTGTTTGGACCAGTTTGGATCAGTTTGGATCAGTTTGAACCTGTTTGAACCTGTTTGGACCAGTTTGGACCAGTTTGGACCAGTATGGACCTCTTTGGACCAGTTTGACCATTTTGAAAGTGTTTTGGTCATTTACAGATTAAAACTGTTCATGATAAGGTACAAAACATTTGACTGTTATTTTAGAGAAACAAAAGTAAACATTGAATTTGATGATGTTTTACATGTGATAAAAAGGAAAAATATCTAGATTAATTATCTGTTTTTATCCAGATTTAATCCATAAAAACGCTTTTTTATGTTAATAATGTTCATACTTGACTGAGATTATGTTTTCTGATTGGGATAATACAAAAGAATCATTGTCACAAACTCTCGTTTTCCTCCCAACATAAGAACTACATAGACCATGATCCTTTGCTTCTTTCAGAGCAGAAATGTGAAGAAATAACACTTTGAAAGACTTTTAGATCTGAACTCTTTGGATTACACTACACTATTATTGACCTGAGACTGGACCTGATCCTGGACCTTAGCCTGGACCTTAGCCTGGACCTGGACCTGGACCTGGACCTGGACATGGACCTGAGCTTGGACCTGATCCTGGACCTGAGCCTGGACCTTAGCCTGGACCTGATCCTGGACCTGAGCCTGGACCTGAGCCTGGACCTGATCCTGGACCTGAGCCTGGACCTGAGCCTGAGCCTGAGCCTGGACCTGAGCCTGAGCCTGAGCCTGAGCCTGAGCCTGAGCCTGAGCCTGGACCTGGACATGGACATGGACCTGAGCCTGGACCTGACCTGGACCTGAGCCTGAACCTGAGCCTGAGCCTGAGCCTGGACCTGAGCCTGGACCTGAACCTGAACCTGAACCTGAGCCTGGACCTGAGCCTGAGCCTGAGCCTGGACCTGAGCCTGGACCTGACCTGGACCTGCACGTGGACCTGAGTGTGGACCTGAGCCTGGACCTGACTTGATCCTGGACCTGATCCTGGACCTGAGCCTGGACCTGACCTGATCCTGGACCTGGATCTGGACCTGAGCCTGGACCTGAGCCTGGACCTGACCTGGACCTGCACCTGGATGTGAGCGTGGACCTGAGCCTGGACCTGACTTGATCCTGGACCTGATCCTGGACCTGATCCTGGACCTGATCCTGGACCTGAGCCTGGACCTGACTTGATCCTGGACCTGGACCTGACCTGAGCCTGGACCTGATCCTGGACCTGAGCCTGGACCTGACTTGATCCTGGACCTGGACCTGACCTGAGCCTGGACCTGATCCTGGACCTGAGCCTGGACCTGGACCTGATCCTGGACCTGATCCTGGACCTGATCCTGGACCTGATCCTGGACCTGATCCTGGACCTGAGCCTGACCTGAGCCTGGACCTGGACCTGGACCTGGACCTGGACCTGATCCTGGACCTGATCCTGGACCTGAGCCTGAGCCTGGACCTGAGCCTGGACCTGCACGTGGACCTGAGCGTGGACCTGAGCCTGGACCTGACTTGATCCTGGACCTGATCCTGGATCTGGACCTGAGCCTGGACCTGACCTGGACCTGCACCTGGATGTGAGCGTGGACCTGAGCCTGGACCTGACTTGATCCTGGACCTGATCCTGGACCTGAGCCTGGACCTGATCCTGGACCTGAGCCTGGACCTGACTTGATCCTGGACCTGGACCTGACCTGAGCCTGGACCTGATCCTGGACCTGAGCCTGGACCTGAGCCTGGACCTGACTTGATCCTGGACCTGGACCTGACCTGAGCCTGGACCTGATCCTGGACCTGAGCCTGGACCTGATCCTGGACCTGATCCTGGACCTGATCCTGGACCTGATCCTGGACCTGAGCCTGACCTGAGCCTGGACCTGGACCTGGACCTGGACCTGATCCTGGACCTGAGCCTGGACCTGATCCTGGACCTGATCCTGGACCTGACCTGACCTGACCCTGGACCTGGACCTGGACCGGGACCTGGACCTGACCTGACCTGACCTGGATCTGGACCTGATCCTGGACCTGAGCCTGGACCTGATCCTGGACCTGATCCTGGACCTGACCTGACCTGACCCTGGACCTGGACCGGGACCTGGACCTGACCTGACCTGACCTGGATCTGGATCTGGACCTGAGCCTGCACCTGGACCTGCACCTGGACCTGATCCTGGACCTGAGCCTGGACCTGGACCTGACCTGATCTTGGACCTGATCCTGGACCTGAGCCTGGACCTGATCCTGGACCTGAGCCTGGACCTGATCCTGGACCTGACCTGACCTGGACCTGGACCTGGACTTGGACCTGACCTGAAGGTATTTTTGATCAAACTGATTCGTTTCAGTTTGAAAAGAGCTTTAGCTTCTGGACTTTGATGAATCCTGCTTCAGATCTGATTATTTGGAGCGAAGAGTGGAAAAAGTGAAGTGGAAACTCTGACAGGTGAAACTGGAACCAAACCCAAAAGATATTACTACAACCAACACACGTCCAGTCTGACTGTGAACCCAGAACCAGCGCCTGAGACTATAAAGTTTAACACCAGAAATAATCAATAACAACCTCTGGAATGAACACGGCCTATGCCAGGACTAAACCAGGACTAAACCATGTCTAAACCAGGTCTAAACCAGGTCTAAACCAGGACTAAACCAGGTCTAAAGCAGGTCTAAAGCAGGTCTAAACCATGTCTAAACCAGGTCTAAACCAGGTCTAAACCAGGACTAAACCAGGTCTAAACCAGGTCTAAACCATGTCATAACCAGAAATAGACCAGGACTAAACCAGGTCTAAACCAGGTCTAAACCAGGTCTAAGATCCTGTAGGAGAAACACAGAGTTCTTTTAGGTCAAACTTATGTAACTCATGTTTATTTACGTGGAAGAGAAACCGGAAACACGACAGATCCAAACCAGATCCGAGCCGGAGCCTGAGGAGCAACAGGAAACGGAGACAAAGGTTTAAACGAGGCTTGACGATCGACCGTCTAGCTTCACAAAGTATAATTAGTCTTAAGTGTTTGTTAAGTGTGTGTCATAATGTGTGTTAAATGTGTTTAAAGCAGCTCTGATGTCACATGTGTCCTCTCTAGAAAAGTGACATAGTAGAGCTTTAATTCTGTCTGGTACAAATGCTGCTGATCCGGAGCTGGACCAGTGACGCTTCATTTAAAGCATTTTGGCTCCTGCTTGAGACACTTTCAGTCTAATGGTCCTTCGTGCTCCTGACGTTCTGCACATGTGACTCTGAATCCTGTGGGTCTGTGGTAATGGAGCACGGAAACACACGGAAACACACGGAAACCACGGAAACATGGAAACCACAGAAACACACGGAAACCACGGAGACACACGGAAACACACGGAAACCACGGAAACCACGGAAACATGGAAACCACAGAAACACACGGAAACCACGGAGACACACGGAAACACACGGAAACCACGGAAACCACGGAAACCACGGAAACATGGAAACCACAGAAACACACGGAAACCACGGAGACACACGAGAACACACGGAAACACACGGAAACCACGGAAACCACGGAAACATGGAAACCACAGAAACACACGGAAACACACGGAAACACACGGAAACATGGAAACCACAGAAACACACGGAAACCACGGAGACACACGAAAACACACGGAAACACGCGGAAACCACGGAAACACACGGAAACCACGGAAACCACGGAAACACACGGAAACCACGGGAACACACGGAAACACACGGAAACACGCGGAAACCATGGAAACACACGGAAACCACGGAAACACACGGAAACCACGGGAACACACGGAAACACACGGAAACCACGGAAACACACGGAAACCACGGAAACATGGAAACCACGGAAACCACGGAAACATGGAAACCACGGAAACATGGAAACACACGGAAACCACAGAAACACACGGAAACCACGGAAACATGGAAACACACGGAAACCACAGAAACACACGGAAACCACGGAAACACACGGAAACCACGGAAACCACAGAAACACACGGAAACCACGGAAACACACGGAAACCACGGAAACACATGGAATACACAAGACGATGCTTTCAAATCACACAGACATGACAGAAATCATAAGACATAAAAGAAAAGAGTGCAAAGAAAATAATTTCAGTTATATGTCCTGACTCTGGCACCAGCAGGAGGCCGGTCCATGTTTAGTCCTGACTCTGGCACCAGCAGGAGGCCGGTCCATGTTTAGTCCTGACTCTGGCACCAGCAGGAGGCCGGTCCATGTTTAGTCCTGACTCTGGCACCAGCAGGAGGCCGGTCCATGTTTAGTCCTGACTCTGGCACCAGCAGGAGGCCGGTCCATGTTTAGTCCTGACTCTGGCACCAGCAGGAGGCCGGTCCATGTTTAGTCCTGACTCTGGCACCAGCAGGAGGCCGGTCCATGTTTAGTCCTGACTCTGGGCACCAGCAGGAGGCCGGTCCATGTTTAGTCCTGACTCTGGCACCAGCAGGAGGTCGGTCCATGTTTAGTCCTGACTCTGGCACCAGCAGGAGGCCGGTCCACACACTGATCTGTTGGATGCAGTGACAGAGTGAATCCACTGGTCCATATTCACCTGCCGACAGTGAAACATAGATCTGAGTGGTTTTTTTTGTGCTGACAGAGTTTTTGTTTCAGGTAGATCGTTCTACCTGCGGATTCCAGACTAAATCCTGTTTCTTTCTGAAGCTGGTGTGTGAGACTTTCCTTGAAAAACAGAAGAAGGTTGCGTGTTTTTCCTAGGTAAATATTATTCTAGTGGATGTTTTTGTGAATGGGTGCGTCATCTTGATCTGATCAGAGTCGCGTGAGTGAAGCCGTCGTGAGGCAGGAAACGGCATGATGAACCAACATGTTACACAAGAGAACCAGGGTCAAGTCTGAACCAGGTCAAACCCAATTGTGTATTTGTTTTTGTAATGCAACAGTGAAAAACAGATTAAACAATGTTTATAGGGACTTGGCAATGTCCCAGCATCCCGTGTCCTAAAGCAGAATCAGAATCCAAATCAGAAAATAGTTATTGCCATTGTCAATGAACAGATTTCACAAACAACAAGAACTTGCTTGTGATACAGTGTAACATAAAACAGTGAATGATAAAACAACCTATATAAGTCAAAAATAGAAACAATTCTAATCGGCTATAAGATTAAAAAAAAAAAAAAAAAAAGATTTACAATGTACACAAAATGTACAGTGTAGTGCAGAAAGTGAATAGTGCAATGAGTGATTAAAGTGACAGTGTTTAAGAAGTGTTCGTGAACGACAGAGGGAAAGAAACTGTTCTTGTGACGTGAGGTTCTGGTCCGGCCTCCTGCCAGAGGGGAGGGGCCTCCTGCTTGAGGGAAGTGGCTCAACCTGTTCGTCCCAGAGCTCTATACGTCTCATACAGGTCCTGCAGAGATGTAAGTCTGCAGCCAATCACCTTCTCGGCAGAGGGCGCTGTAGTCTCTATTTGTCCCTGGCTGTGGCTCCAGTGTACCACACGGTGATGGAGGAGGTGAGGTTGGACTCAATGATGGCCGTGTAGAACTGCACCATCATCTGCGCTGGCAGCTTGGCTTTCCTCAGCTGCCGCAGGAAGTACATCCTCTGCTGAGCCTTCTTGATGAGGGAGCTGATGGTGGGCTCCCACTTCAGGTCCTAACTGATGGTGGTGCCGAGAAAGCGGAGGGAGTCCACTGTGGAGATGGGAGGGTCTGAGATGTTGAGGGGGGGCTTTGACTTTCCTGAAGTCCACGATCATCTCCACTGTCTTCTGGGCGTTGAACTCCAAGTTGTTACCGCTGCACCAGGACACCAGCCGGTCCACCTCCCTCTTGTGGACAGACTCATCCCTGTCCGAGATGAGCCCGATGAGGGTGGTGTCGTCCGCAAACTTGATCAGTTTTACGGAGTTGTTGGGGGGGTGGGTCACATCAAACCTGCAGTGGAAGGAGCTGAGTTGCTGAGCCAGTTTCCGGTCATCTGCTGCATTGGGGGCTCTGGGCTTGAGTTGGTGAGAAGCCAGAGCCCACTCCACACAGAGGCGGGGTTGTTGTTGGAGAAGTGATCTGTTCTTTTCTTCTGTATCTACCTCTGTATGTACCTGCGTTGCATCGTCCCCATGTGGGACAATAAAGGAATGTCTTATCTTATCTTATCTTATCTTAAGTGCTGCTTCAGACACGTATTGTACAGATCTAGCTCTCGACACCTCCCTGCTAAATCCGTGCTTTGCATCTTTGTAGCACTCTCTATCACCGGCCCTGTGCGCTGCCTCCTTCTGCTGCCTCAACTGCCTCAGTTTGGGTGTGAACCAGGGTTTGTCATTGTTGAAGGTGACTTTGTTGTGTGTTGGTATGATGCTGTCCTCACAGAATTGAATGTATGATGTCACAGTGTCCGTGTACTCGTCCAAACTGTCTGTGCCAGCTCTGAAATCCTCCCAGTCTGTAATGTCCAAACACGCTCGTAGCTCCTCCTCTGCCTCATGGGTCCACTTCTTAGAAGTCCTCACTACAGGTTTGGAGAGCTTCAGCCTCTGTCTGTACGTGGGGATCAGGTGAACCATGATGTGGTCTGACGAGCCCAGTGCTGCCCAGGCCACGGCGCGGAACGCGTTGCTGTCTGTTGTGTAGCAGTGATCCAGCGTGTTCTGCTCTCTGGTCGAGACTTTAATAATCTGTCTGTAATTTGATAGTTCGTGTCTGAGATTTCCCTTGTTAAAATCGCCCAGGATTATACACATGGACTCCTTGTGTGGGGAAGGTCCCCTCCACACTCAGAACCTGGTCCTGCCCATTCGCACTCTGCAGAATGTAAACAGTGGCCTGGATGAATGAGGCGAACTCACGTGGAGAGTAGAATGTTTTGCAGTTTGTGAAAAGATATTCCAGATCAGGAGAGCAGTGTTTGGAGATCACTGTCACATCAGAAAATCTGACGACCAGGCGTTGTTAATGTAAAAACAGAGTCCTCTGCCTCATGTTTTCCCCCGGAGAGATCCAGCTGTACTGCGCAGTCCGGGACGGACGCTTAGCCACGTCTCCGTGAAGCACAAACTGGAGATGAAAAGAAAAGTCTCTCTTTCGTCCCATCAGCAATGCCAGTTCGTCCAGTTTGTTGGGTAGTCAGTTCACATTAGAGAGGTAAATCCCAGGAGAGGGCGCATCTGCGTTGCGCTTGCAAAGGCACAAGACTGGCTCACTTTCCTCGTCTGTGGCGTCTCACTGTTTTGGGTTAGGGTTAGGGTTAGCCTAAGTAGTTTAGTACATTTAAATTATTGTTTTTAATTAATTATATACGTATTTGATATATTTTGGTTTTATTATTGTTCATTGTGGACCAATCAGAGAGCGGCATGCTTTGGTGGATCCAGACGTGACCTTAGCCCGCATCAGGAGGAGGAACGTGAGAGAATGAATGTTTGGTCCTACAGTGTCTGAAATATGAACACTCTACATTTTTCTCTGTCAATATTTTCACTTCATTTGAGTCAAATCTGTGAGAATAAAGTTCCCAAATAAGAGAATAGTAAAGTGTGTTAGATGTTGGTACACATCATCTTTAAATGTGTTTGCAGTGACTTTTAGGAAGCTAAAAGTGGCACTGTACGGAGCAGTAGACCGTAAAACCAGTGTTGAAAGTTTGATCAAGTAAAGACTATTATTTTGAGCACAGCTTTAGTGGATAAACCGTAATTATTTATTGGTTCCTTTGACGTCACTTCCGGGTGAGTATATTGCGTTTTCAGAGTCGTTTGTTCGCTACTTTCTATCGTTAATCCACAAATTATACACACTATTTTAGCATCTTATACACAAAAGTGAAAGTTTGATTGCTCCACAAAAAATCCGGAGCCTCATACAGCTCACTTTTAAGTATTTCGTGGATTAAACCCCCCCCCCCTCCCTCTCTAGCTCCAGCCTGAACTAGCCTAGTCTAGCCGCTAGCATCATGGCTGAATCTCCCTCTGCCTTCACGTGCTCAAGTTGTCATATGTCGAGTCAGAACCCTGGCTCTTTCTCTGACGACAGGTGCGTGAAGTGCAGTGTAGTGGTAGCTTTGGAGGCCAGGGTTACGGAGTTAGAAGCGCGGATCCGCTGTTTAGAGGAGCTAAAGTCTAGCTATAGCCAGGTTGTAGCATCAGGTTTAACGGACCACGTTACAGGGCGTAGCTTTAGCATTAGCAGTGCTAGCGAGGCCAAGACTAGTCCCTCAGCGTCTCCTGCGCAGCCAGGATTAGACCAGGAACAGAATAGGGACCAATTTGTGACAGTTCGGAGGGAACGAGGCGCTAAATGCCGAACCGTAGAGCTTCTAGTCTACAATAGGTTTTCTCCCCTCAGCGATCACACGCCCGCTGAATGGACTCATGACACTCTAGTAATTGGAAGTTCTATAGTTCTATAGGTGTTACCCAGGGGTCAGAATGGGTGACATCGAAGGAAAACATTGGCTCTTAAAGCAGAGTAGACAGCGATTCTGTCGAGTCGTGATTGACGCAGGCGATAACGACGCCCGTCGGAGACAATCAGAGGTGCTCAAATTACAAGTAGGTGCGGTGTGTGAATTGGCAAAGTCGATGTCAGATATCGTAATATTTTCTGGTCCCCTGCCCAATCGGATCAATGCTGAATTATACAGCCGTCTTTCAGCATTCAACAGCTGGTTATCTAGTTGGTGCCTTCAAAACAATGTAGTCTTTGTTGACAACTGGAGTGCGTTTTGGGGAAAGCCCGGGCTCATACACAGGGATGGCATCCATTTAACATTTAACGGAGGGTACATCCTTATTAGTTCAGAATTTTACCGATAGTCTTAGTCGCCTAAAGTGACCACCCAGGGATAAGCCCCGGGCGCATAGCAGCAGTGTAAGTCTCTCCTCTGTTGCTGAACTCTCGCCCGCTCTGTCACATGAAGTGTTCAGATTCAAGGCAGATAAAGCCTCAGTCTTAATTCTGTTAGATCTGAGTGCTGCTTTTGACACTGTCGATCATGGGATCCTCTTACAGAGACTAGAGGACTGGGTGGGCATCACTGGCACTGCCCTAAACTGGTTAAAGTCCTATCTGGAAGACAGGAAGTACTTTGTTGAAATTGGTAGCTGTGTCTCAGACCACATGACCCTGACCTGTGGAGTGCCCCAAGGGTCAGTCCTGGGTCCCCTTCTGTTCAACCTCTACATGCTGCCGTTAGGTCAGTTGATACGCAGTGAAAATGTGTCCTATCACAATTATGCAGACGACACTCAGATCTATGTTTCACTATCGGCAGGTGACTATGGACCAGTAGATTCACTCTGTCACTGCATCCAACAGATCAGTTTGTGGATGCAAAACAACTTTCTCCAGCTGAACTCAGACAAGACTGAAATAATCGTTTTTGACCCACAGAAACAAAGAGAAAGTGTTAGCGGTCACCTCCAGAGTCTCGCTCTAAAACCTACAAACCAAATTAGAAATCTGGGGGTAATAATGGACTCAGACTTGAACTTTAATAGCCACGTCAAATCAATAACATCAGCAGCTTTTTACCATCTAAAAAACATTGCCAAAATCAAAAATATAGTGTCAAAACCAGATTTAGAGAGACTTATCCATGCGTTTGTCTCCAGTAGATTAGACTACTGTAACGGCCTGCTCACTGGCCTCTCCAAACGAGCTGTAAAACAGCTGCAGTACATCCAGAACGCTGCTGCTCGGGTCCTGACTAGAACAAGGAAGTATGATCACATTAGTCCTGTTCTCAGGTCTCTGCACTGGCTCCCTGTGGCTATGAGAATAGACTTTAAAGCAGCTCTGCTTGTGTACAAGTCTCTCAATGGCCTAGCACCAAAGTACATCTTGGATATGTTAGTGCCATATGAACCATCTCGGACTCTGAGGACCTCAGGGACCGGCCTCTTGCCGGTGCCCAGAGTCAGGACAAAACATGGGGAATCTGCGTTTCAGTTTTATGCAGCTAAAATCTGGAACAGTCTTCCTGAAGATGTGAGACAGGCTTCTACTCTGACAATGTTCAAATCTAAGCTAAAAACAGTTTTGTTTAGCTGCGCATATGACTGAAAGGATTTTTTCTTTGCACTCTTCTCTTTTGTTTGTGATTTTATTAGTTTAGAAAATCAGTTGGATTGATCATTTTTAATTTAGTTAATTTTATTGTATTTCTGTTTCTGTAATTTCTTTGTGATTTGAATGCATTTTTCCTGCTGTGAAGCACTTTGAATTGCCTTGTGTATGAAATGTGCTCTACAAATAAACTTGCCTTGCCTTGCCTTGTGTGTGTCCCTCGTGTCCCTCGTGTGAATAATGCCAAAAAGTCACATCTCAGAAAAACTATTTCAGGCGTCAGACCAAATAACTTAAGAAAAATAACACTCACAAATAACACAAATAAACTAATAAATAAGCATATAAAATGTGGACTGCTAAACATTAGACACATTTCCTACAAATAGCTTTTAGTTAATGAATTAATTTGTGATTATAACACAGATCTTCTAGCTCTAACTGAAACGTGGCTTCAACAAGAAAATTATGTCAGACTAAACGAGTCCACCCCACCCACCCATGTTAACCCCACCCACCCATGTTAACTGTCAGACCTCCAGGAGCACAGAGGTGGTGGTGTGGCAGTGATCTCACACTCAAGCGATTCATGAGCCCTTAAACTAACAATGCATTTCACTCATTTGAATAGTAGTTATAGCTGGAGACTTTAATATCCACGTGAACATGAGTGACTCCCTCAGTAATGCCTTCAGCGCCTTGTTAGACAGCATTGGTTTCACTCAGAATGTAAATAAAGCGACTCACACTCACATGAACACTCTGGATCTTGTCCTAACGTATGGAACAGAGATTAGTGACCTCATTGTCTTCCCTCAAACCCCTATATTGTCAGATCATTTCCTAATTACCTTTCAGTTTATTCTTAAAGATTATCCAGCCCCACAAAATAAAGTTATAACGAAAAGGACAATATCTGAAAAATCTATCTCAAAATTCAAAGAAATAATAGAGCCAATATTCAGTGACATGTCATGTGATCCTGCTGAGAACAGCTTTAGTCCAGGGTAAGTGACCAATCTGTCCATTTGACCATGAATTATCTGAAGTCTGCTCTTGATGTTGCAGCGCCGTTAAAACAGAAGGTCATTAGGCCAAAGCGCGCCTCCCCATGGTACAACCAAGAACACATAAACAAAGACTTAGAAAGTTAGAAGGATCATTTGGTCGCTCCCACTCAGAAGAATCCCTAAAAGCATGGAAAAGCTGCTACTGTCCTATAAGCAGGCTCTGCGTAAGGCCCAAACCAGATACTATTCAAATCTAATAGAAGTCAACAAAAGTAACACTAAATTCCTTTTCAGCACTGTAGCTAGGCTAACAAACTGTCACAGTGCAGTAGAGCCCTCAATCCCAGCTACACTCAGCTCTGATGATTTCCTCCTATTTTTTAACAATAAACTAAAAACAATCAGAGATAAATTAGATGAAATTACCCCCGCTATTAGCCCTGAACTAGCCCAAGCTGTAAATCTAACGTCCCATATAAATCCACCTGTAAACTTAGAAAGGTTCTCAGCTGTTGATAAAGCAGAGATAACTTCAGCCATTATGTCCTCTAAAAGCTCAACTTGTGTCCTAGACCCCATTCCAAGCAGACTCCTCAAAGACATTCTCCCCCTAATTATAGACCCTATTCTTAATATAATAAATACTTCACTCGAAAGTGGCTATGTTCCACAGTCCTTCAAACATACAGTCATTAAACCTCTTCTGAAAAAGCCTAATCTAGATCCCGACCTATTGGTAAACTACAGACCTATTTCAAATCTTCCCTTTGTCTCTAAAATCCTTGAAAATGTTGTAGTTGTAGCTTTGTCGCCACCTGCAGGAAAATAACTTTTTCTAAGTTTTCCAGTCAGGGTTCAGAGCCCACCACAGCAGGGTTCAGAGCCCACCACAGCAGGGTTCAGAGCCTACCACAGCACTGAAACTGCACTAGTTAAAGTCACAAATGATTTGTTCTTAGCTGCAGACGATGGACTGGTCTCAATCCTGGTTCTGACCTCAGCGTTTGACACCATCGACCACAACATTCTACTGCAGAGGTTAGAATGTGATGTAGGTGTCAGAGGCCCCGCCCTCAGCTGCTTTAAATCCTATTTATCAGATAGGTACCAATTTGTTAATGTAAACCAGAGCTCCTCACCTTGTTCTAAAGTAACCTATGGTGTGCCTCAGGGATCAGTACTCGGCCCAGTTCTGTTTACTCTATACATGCTGCCGTTGGGTCACATTATCAGAAAGTATGGCATTAACTTCCACTGCTATGCAGATGACACTCTGTGCATAGAGATATCTGCGCAATATAGGCAAAAAAAGAAGAATCCTTCCTAAAAGTGATGCTGAAAAACTTATCCATGCATTTGTAACGTCTAGATTAGACTACTGTAACTCCTGCTCACAGCGTGTCCTAAAAGCTCCATAAAAAGCTTTCAACTGGTTCAAAATGCAGCAGCAAGATTACTAACAGGAACAAAAAGAAGAGAGCACATTACACCGGTGCTGGAGTCTCTTCACTGGCTCCCCGTCGAGTTTAGAATCAAATTTAAAATTCTACTCTTGACCTACAAAGCCATAAATGACATGGCCCCATCCTACCTCAAAGATGCTATAGAACCATATCATCCAAACAGAGCTCTTCGCTCTCAGAATGCTGGCCTTCTGGTGGTCCCAAGAGTCTCTAAAAGCACAGTAGGAGGTAGAGTGTTTAGCTCCCAAGCTCCTGTGTTATGGAATCAGCTCCGGTCCATGTTAAAGAAGCCGACACAGTCTCTTCATTTAAGACCAGGCTTAAAACGTTCCTCTTTGAAATGGCTTATGGTCAGACTAGTTAAGAACGGAAATATAAAGCTACGGTTTCAGCTACGCTGCCCAAGGAGCAACTATGGGGGAAGTATGGCAGCTTGAGCACTATCCTCTGCTTCTGACTACTTATTCTATCAAACAATATTTAATATTTAATTCCACTTGCAAATTGTTCACTGCCTTATTTTTATTTTTCTCACTCCGAGGACCTGTGGACCCAGATGCTCCTCTCCTGGTGAAGTGGTCCCTGCCCCGTATGGATGGTCCCTCATCTGCCTGGAAGATCTGGTTCTCCTCCTTAAGAAGTGGTTCTCCTCCTGAAGATCTGGTTTTCTTCCTGAAGAACTGGTTCTCCTCCTGAAGAACTGGTTCTCCTCCTGAGTGGCTCCAGCTCCACTGTCTCTCTCACGTCCGTCTGTGAGAGTCAGATCTCTCCTTCACTCTGGAATTCCTCCAGGTTTCTACTTTTTCCCAAGGAGGTTTTTTGTAGTTTTTCCTGGCCGAGAAGGAGGTTCTAAGGACAGAGGACTCTGGGAGCGATCGTCCCTCGCCACCACAGACATTGCTTGATTTGTTTTTCACTGTCGCCCTCAGAGGCAACTGTTGTGATTTTGGGCATTACAAAAATACATTGAATTGAATTAAAAGCTATGAATGTGTTTGAACTGGTGTCACTCTGAGGGAGTGGCAAACAGAGACTACAGCGCCCTCTGCTAGGAAGGTGCTGATTCCCATCTCTGCAGGACCTGTACGTCTCCAGGGCTCCGGGATGAGCGGGTCTGATCAAAGCCGACCCTTCTCACCCTGGACATGGACTATTTGAGCCACTCCCCTAAGGCATGAGGCCACTCCCCTAAGGCATGAGGCCACTCCCCTAAGGCATGAGGCCACTCCCCTCAGGCAGGAGGCCACTCTCCATTCGTACCAGAACCTCGCTCCACAACCCAACAGTGTCTTTCCCTCTGCCGTTGGACTCATGATCACTTCTTAAACACTGTCACTTGTCACATTTAATCACTAAATGTTCACGTTCTGCTCTACAGATGAAAACTAAACTGTACATTTTGTGTACATGGTAAGCCTATTATTATTTTCATATCATAGTAAATTTAAATTGATATTCTTCTTCTTCATAAGCAATGGCAATAAACCTTTTCTGATTCTAAAGACGAATAAACAAATGTAAGAAAAATAAAGAGCTTAAATAATATCCACTGTATTCAATATTCTTGATGATGTCATTTAGATTGATATTTTTTGTATTTGCAGTAATAGTAACTGTCCTGTGCAGTTAAAGAGGCGTCAGAAGGATTTGGTGAGTTTAGGTATGTAATAATTGTCAGATGTTGGCGTCTCTTGTTCCTCTGGACTTTGCTCTTCACACGTCGAAGCTTCTGTTGTGTTTGAGCGGAAAATCTGAAGAAAAGTCTGCTCAAGGTAAGAAACATCAGCTCTCCTGATCTGACTGAAACTGTTCAAATGAGCTCCTGCACAGGAGATTCAGGTTTTTCTCCTGACTTATTTTTGTAAAAGACCTGGTTTAGTCCTGGTTTAAACCTGGTTTAGGTCTGGTTTAGACCTAGTTTAGACCTGGTTTGGACCTGGTTTAGTCCTGGTTTAGTCCTGGTTTAAACCTGGTTTAGACCTAGTTTAGACCTGGTTTAGACCTGGTTTGGTCCTGGTTTAGTCCTAGTTTAGACCTAGTTTAGACCTGGTTTAGACCTGGTTTAGATCTGGTTTGGTCCTGGTTTAGACCTGGTTTAAACCTGGTTTAGACCTAGTTTAGACCTGGTTTAGTCCTGGTTTAGTCCTGGTTTAGACCTGGTTTAAACCTGGTTTAGACCTAGTTTAGACCTGGTTTAGTCCTGGTTTAGTCCTGGTTTAAACCTGGTTTAGACCTAGTTTAGACTTGGTTAAGGCCTGGTTTAGACCTGGTTTAGACCTGGTTTAGTCCTGATTTAGTCCTGGTTTAAACCTGGTTTAGGTCTGGTTTAGTCCTGGTTTAGACCTGGTTTAGACCTGGTTTAGTCCTGGTTTCGTCCAGGTTTAGTCCTGGTTTAGATCTGGTTTAGACCTGGTTTAGTCCTGGTTTAGACCTGGTTTTGTCCTGGTTTAGACCTGGTTTAGTCCTGGTTTAGACCTGGTTTAGACCTGGTTTAGACCTGGTTTAGACTTGGTTAAGGCCTGGTTTAGTCCTGGTTTCGTCCTGGTTTAGTCCTGGTTTAGATCTGGTTTAGACCTGGTTTAGTCCTGGTTTAGACCTGGTTTTGTCCTGGTTTAGACCTGGTTTAGTCCTGGTTTAGACCTGGTTTAGACCTGGTTTAGACTTGGTTAAGGCCTGGTTTGGACCTGGTTTAGTCCTGGTTTAGTCCTGGTTTAAACCTGGTTTAGACCTAGTTTAGACCTGGTTTAGACCTGGTTTGGTCCTGGTTTAGTCCTAGTTTAGACCTAGTTTAGACCTGGTTTAGACCTGGTTTAGATCTGGTTTGGTCCTGGTTTAGACCTGGTTTAAACCTGGTTTAGACCTAGTTTAGACCTGGTTTAGTCCTGGTTTAGTCCTGGTTTAGACCTGGTTTAAACCTGGTTTAGACCTAGTTTAGACCTGGTTTAGTCCTGGTTTAGTCCTGGTTTAAACCTGGTTTAGACCTAGTTTAGACTTGGTTAAGGCCTGGTTTAGACCTGGTTTAGACCTGGTTTAGTCCTGATTTAGTCCTGGTTTAAACCTGGTTTAGGTCTGGTTTAGTCCTGGTTTAGACCTGGTTTAGACCTGGTTTAGTCCTGGTTTCGTCCAGGTTTAGTCCTGGTTTAGATCTGGTTTAGACCTGGTTTAGTCCTGGTTTAGACCTGGTTTTGTCCTGGTTTAGACCTGGTTTAGTCCTGGTTTAGACCTGGTTTAGACCTGGTTTAGACCTGGTTTAGACTTGGTTAAGGCCTGGTTTAGTCCTGGTTTCGTCCTGGTTTAGTCCTGGTTTAGATCTGGTTTAGACCTGGTTTAGTCCTGGTTTAGACCTGGTTTTGTCCTGGTTTAGACCTGGTTTAGTCCTGGTTTAGACCTGGTTTAGACCTGGTTTAGACTTGGTTTAGACTTGGTTAAGGCCTGGTTTAGTCCTGGTTTCGTCCTGGTTTAGTCCTGGTTTAGATCTGGTTTAGACCTGGTTTAGTCCTGATTTAGACCTGGTTTTGTCCTGGTTTAGACCTGGTTTAGTCCTGGTTTAGACCTGGTTTAGACCTGGTTTAGACCTGGTTTAGTCCTGGTTTCGTCCTGGTTTAGACCTGGTTTTGTCCTGGTTTCGTCCTGGTTTAGACCTGGTTTTGTCCTGGTTTAGACCTGGTTTAATCCTGGTTTAGACCTGGTTTAGACCTGGTTTAGACCTGGTTTAGACCTGGTTTAGTCCTGGTTTAGATCTGGTTTAGACCTGGTTTAGTCCTGGTTTGGATCTGGTTTAGACCTGGTTTAGACCTGGTTTAGTCTGGTTTAGTCCTGGTTTAGACCTGGTTTAGACCTGGTTTAGACCTAGTTTAGACCTGGTTTAGACCTGGTTTAGTCCTGGTTTAGTCCTGGTTTAGACCTGGTTTAGACCTGGTTTAGTCCTGGTTTAGTCCTGGTTTAGACCTGGTTTAGACCTGGTTTAGACCTAGTTTAGACCTGGTTTAGACCTGGTTTAGTCCTGGTTTAGTCCTGGTTTAGACCTGGTTTAGACCTGGTTTAGACCTGGTTTAGACCTGGTTTAGTCCTGGTTTAGATCTGGTTTAGACCTGGTTTAGTCCTGGTTTGGATCTGGTTTAGACCTGGTTTAGACCTGGTTTAGTCTGGTTTAGTCCTGGTTTAGACCTGGTTTAGACCTGGTTTAGACCTAGTTTAGACCTGGTTTAGACCTGGTTTAGTCCTGGTTTAGTCCTGGTTTAGACCTGGTTTAGACCTGGTTTAGACCTAGTTTAGACCTGGTTTAGACCTGGTTTAGTCCTGGTTTAGTCCTGGTTTAGACCTGGTTTAGACCTGGTTTAGACCTGGTTTGGACCTGGTTTAGACCTGGTTTAGACCTGGTTTAGTCCTGGTTTAGACCTGGTTTAGACCTGGTTTAGACCTAGTTTAGACCTGGTTTAGACCTGGTTTAGACCTGGATTAGTTTAGTCCTGGTTTAGACCTGGTTTAGACCTGGTTTAGACCTGGTTTAGACCTGGTTTAGACCTGGTTTGGACCCGGTTCATGTTGAATGAAAGGAAACAGCAAAAATAAAAAGATACGTGGATGAACTCAGTGGAAAACTCTGACTCCAATAAAACAAATGATTATGATTACTGTGAGTCGTGTGGATATGTTCTTTCTCATTGATCAGGTTTAAACTTAAGAATCTTTACACCGCAGCTCTTTGGTCCTGGTACAAGTCTGGAGCTCTGTCAAAACCAAATAACCTTCTTCTTCTTCTTCTTCTTCTTCTTCTTCTTCTTCTTCTTCTTCTTCTTCTTCTTCTTCTTCTTCTTCTTCTTCTTCTTCTTCTTCTTCAATACTGCATCTGCTGCCACCTACAGGATGTTGAGAGTGAAGTTAGATAGTTTCCTGTCCGTTCCCTCGACGCTCGTTCATTTATAAAGAAACATCAGACAAACACATTCTGTCCATCTTCATTTAAATATTTTATCTCTTTGTTTTCTTGACCTTCAGTGAGACCTTCTTTAGTGTCCCCTGCAGGACGGCACATTCACTTCATTGGATTTGGTTGCTACAGAAATGTGGCATTCATTCAAGGAGAAAATGTATTTATTTGACACAAAAGTGAATTTGAAAACTGAGTTTGTCTTAATCTGACTTCTGTTTGTGTCCAAACATTTAGTGTTTGTGTTTCAGACTCATGTGACTCCGCCTCCTCAGACTGAAGCTCCTCCTCTTTTCCACTACTTCCTCCTCCAGAAGCTCCTCGTCCCCTCTCCCTTCTCTCCTCTTCTTTCTCTGTGCCTCCTCCTCCTCCTCTCCTCCTCCTCCTCTCCACCTCCTCCTCTAGAAGCTCCTCCTCCGCTCTGCTCTTCCTCCTCCGCTCCTCTTCCTCCTCCTCTGATCCTCTGCCCCTCCTTCAGAATTTCTGCATCCTCCTCTCAACCTCCTCCTTCTCCTCCTTCCCCTCTGCTCTTCCTCCTGCAGAAGCTCCTCCCTATCTTCCTGTTGAGCTACTTTGGTCTAACCTGTGGGACTCACCTGGACGTCTCACCTGGATGTCTCACCTGGACGTTTCACCTGGACGTCTCACCTGGACAGAAGAGCAGCCCCTGAAGACTGACCAAAGACACCAGAAAACCAGGTCTGAAGCAGAACTGGACCAAAGCTGCAGGTGAGAGCTTTAAAGAATTGTGTATTTGTCCAGTAAACGTGTCATCATGTAATTTATAAAGAATCCATTTCATTTGTTACTATTAAGTTGACTTTACTTTACTTTTTTTAGTCCTGGTTTAGACCTTGTTTAGACCTGGTTTAGTCCTGGTTTAGACCTGGTTTAGTCCTGGTTTAAACTAGGACTAAACCTTATCTGGTTTAGTCAAGGTTTAGTCCTAGTTTGGACCTGGTTTGGACCTGGTTTAGACCTGGTTTAGTCCTGGTTTAGACCTGGTTTAGTCCTAGTTTAGTCTTGGTTTAGACCTGGTTTAGTGTCAGTTTAACTTTTCTAAATGGAATAGATTTGATATTATAAAATGCTGTTAATGATGAAAATAAGAACAAAAACATAACATAAGTTTGGGTGCAATGTGTGTCTTAGGGACTTTTAATAAATATAATTCAAATATTTGTAATTTTTTAAATATGCATTAAACTAACAACAACGCACACAAACAAATCATGTTTCTTTACAGTTACAAAGCCTGTGAAACCAAATCTGATCTTGGTCCAGATCTGTGTTCAGACCTGGTTTTGTTTTTACTCTTTGTGTTGAAACTTTTCTCAGATTTCACGTTTGTGTCGCTCAGAGACGCAGCAGAGTGGCTTTTGTCACCACCGGCTTTTGTCTCTGTCCGTACAATATGTGAATGCTGTACTCTTAAGTACTACTGCAGTAGTTTTGCAGTAGTATTGCAGTAGTTTGGCAGTAGTATTGCAGTAGTTTTGCAGTAGTATTGCAGTAGTTTTGCAGTAGTATTGCAGTAGTATTGCAGTAGTATTGCAGTAGTATTGCAGTAGTGGGCAGTAGTATTGCAGTAGTATTGCAGTAGTGGGCAGTAGTATTGCAGTAGTATTGCAGTAGTATTGCAGTATTATTGCAGTAGTGGGCAGTAGTATTGCAGTAGTATTGCAGTAGTGGGCAGTAGTATTGCAGTAGCAGCATGAGCAGCTCCCTGTGTGTGTTGTGTGTATACTTTGTGTGTTGTGCCCCGTGTTTCAGTGTTGACAGAACAAAGTGTGGCTCGAAACACACATGCACGCACACACACACACACACACCTGCACGCACACACACGCGCGCACACACACACACACACACACACACACACGTGCACACACGTGCACGCACACACACACACACACACACACGTGCACACACATGCACGCACACACACACGTGCACGCACACACACACAAACACACACACGTGCACGCACACACACACAAACACACACACGTACACGCACACACACACACAAACACACACATACGTGCACGCACACACACACACACACACACACTCACACGGACACACACACACAAACACACACACCCACACACACACGTGCACACACACACACACACACACACTCACGCGGACCTGGTTTAGACCTGGTTTAGACCTGGTTTAGTTTAGTCCTGGTTTAGACCTGGTTTAGACCTGGTTTAGTTTAGACCTGGTTTAGACCTGGTTTGGACCTGGTTTAGACCTAGTTTAGACCTGGTTTAGACCTGGTTTAGACCTGGTTTAGACCTGGTTTAGTTTAGTCCTGGTTTAGACCTGGTTTAGACCTGGTTTAGTTTAGACCTGGTTTAGACCTGGTTTAGACCTGGTTTAGACCTGGTTTAGACCTAGTTTAGACCTGGTTTAGACCTGGTTTGGACCCGGTTCATGTTGAATGAAAGGAAACAGCAAAAATAAAAAGATACGTGGATGAACTCAGTGGAAAACTCTGACTCCAATAAAACAAATGATTATGATTACTGTGAGTCGTGTGGATATGTTCTTTCTCATTGATCAGGTTTAAACTTAAGAATCTTTACACCGCAGCTCTTTGGTCCTGGTACAAGTCTGGAGCTCTGTCAAAACCAAATAACCTTCTTCTTCTTCTTCTTCTTCTTCTTCTTCTTCTTCTTCTTCTTCTTCTTCTTCTTCTTCTTCTTCTTCTTCTTCTTCTTCTTCTTCTTCTTCTTCTTCTTCTTCTTCTTCTTCTTCTTCTTCTTCTTCTTCTTCTTCTTCTTCTTCTTCTTCTTCTTCTTCTTCTTCTTCTTCTTCTTCTTCAATCACTCACTTTTCTACTTTTGTTCTCTTTAAGCAGAAAACATCAGACGAACACATTCTGTATGTTTCAGTATTCGGTATGTTTGATAACCTTTTTTTAAGAGTAAATTGGGGCACCAGCCATAGATTAGGCATTTAACAACTCTAATCAAATATCTATAATACAAAATAAATACATTGAAAAAAAATTACAAATGATTTGCTCGTTGATCTGAAGGTTTGTGAGAACGTAACCGTGACATTGACCCCTTTTCTGGAAATGAATGAACACTTTACCAATTGTGGGTTATGAAGATTTATTGACCAAATAATTAAACAGCTATATAAATTAGGAATATGAAAATGAGTGGATAACTGATGGAAACACTAGACACGATTGTTCTAGAATCTAGATCTATCTAGTTGTGTGTTGGAGTTAATTCTAAGATGATATTATCAGCCAAACTGTGAAGTGCATTATACGAACGGAACCAGGAGCTGTGATCCTGAGGAGATGGGCCTGTGTGGAGTCCAGGAGCCTGTGTGTCCTTGGCTCTGAGGTGAGCCTCAGAAAAAGGGCAGTTGCGCTGATTCACAGATGAAGCTGGTCTGAAAAGACTGTCCTGGACTTGGAAAGTTGCAAAAAGGTACTTTGCTTGATTTTGCATGATGCAGTATCAATCACGTTTAAAACGGGCACAGAATTCTTAGTTCTGGGGAGAAGGTTAGCTTCTGGCTCTGGAATGTCTTTGTCCCGTAGCTTAGCTTAGCTTAGCATCACTAGGCCAGAGGTGAGCCCTCTCCCAAGGTCTCATGGACCTTGGTGGAACTCTCGATGGAGCTCCGATGGAAGATTGAATGGAACTGGCCTGTTTCCTTTGTCTCTTTCTCTGACTTATTCCTCTGTGGGTTGAGATTTGGCGCCTGAGGTTTCAACCAATCATCACGCACTGCTAAGTCAGAGCTTGATAAGACAAGAGATCTGGAATAATGTTTAGCATTAACATGAGGCCACAATAGTTACAAAGGTAAAATTATCCACAAGACAAGTTATAAAACAGTTAAATGAACATGCACAATAACATTATGTACAGTAAAGTCATCTGGTGGACAAATTCTGCAATCTGGTAAATGTTGTCTACAACTGAAAACAGACAAATAGATTATATTTTATGTATATAATTGATTAAATATCAAATTTGGAGAGGGCGCTAGAGAGACATTTTATTAGCTAGCCACTACATTTGCATATCATTGCATTCAGCTTTGAAATCTTCACAAACACTAATAAAATTCCCCCCAAATTGTTTTTATGAAATGTAAAGTTTTTTGAAATCTTGAAAAAAAAAAAAAAAAAATATATATATATATATATATATATATATATAAAAAAAAAAATCACGATGACCACACCCGGAGGCATAAAAGCTTCAACTTCATAACATTTAATTGCTCAATGGTTTGTTCCAATATGGGCGACTTCCTGTATGATTTAGGGCGGGGTCATAATATAATGTTTTACATGTCCTCACATGAAGTATTTTTTGGAGTGAGCGTCATATTTTTACTACCACTTTTTTTTGCGTCAGGCTCCCATTGGCCCCATGTTAAAGGCGTTATGGACAATTTTTAGACGATTTGAGAACTGCGCATGCGCACTCCCCCGTGCGGACTGATACAACACACACGTGCGTTTGTTTATTACCCGGATGGATCGCATCGCATCTCTCGTCTCCCGTAGATTTCCGTCTCTTCAGAGTCAGCTCGAACAGTCTTTCTCAGTCCTAATTTTGTCCCGTACACTGAGGGAACTATATTATGATAGATCCATGCGCTTAGACACGCGGAAACGTGCTGCTCTCATGGGGACGAGCCGCACGCGGCTGCAGGTGATCGATAGGTGCGTTTTATGATTGATAGGTTGCAGGACTAATCGGCAGTCCACGCCACGAGGAAATAAGACTCAGATTTGCGCCAAAAAAATCGTCCATTCAACCTTTAATTGATTTTTGCGCTACTGAGCCGTCTTTTAATATAAAAAAAAAGAAAAAATTAGAACTCCAAGCATAATAAGCATACGAGCTCACGAGGTCGACTCTGGTCGTACGCAAACTTTATGAAGACACAAAAGCAAAGACGATAAATATCACATCTTGACCAATCAGTTGATATTGTGATTATTGTACTTAAACTATTAAACTTTACAAATAGCACAAACTTCACTCTTCGTCAGCGTTACAGTGAGCACAGCGCCCCTGTTGCCTTGTACCCGGAATCCCTCTGTGATGTCATCAATGTGCCACGTGCCATTGAAAATACAGATGAAGCAAAATAAAGGAGTTATTATTAGTCAAATCATAAATGTGTGATTTATGTGACTTCTGTTTACAGTAATAATAAAGGTCAAACGTGACATAGTGTTCCTTTAAATAGGAGGTTGTTTCTCTCTCCCCCTCTCCACTCCTCCTCTCTCTCCCCTCTCCACCTCTCTCTCCCCTCCCCACTCTCTCCACTCCTCCTCTCTCTCCCCTCTCCACCTCTCTCTCCCCTCCCCACTCTCTCCACTCCTCCTCTCTCTCCCCTCTCCACCTCTCTCTCCCCTCCCCACTCTCTCCACTCCTCCTCTCTCCCCTCTCCTCTCTCTCCCCTCTCCTCCCCTCTCTCCCCCTCGCTCTCTCCTTCTCTGCCCTTGTGCCTTTGACCCTCGGGGGCCTGAGCTGCTGCTTTGGTCAAACACAGAAAAACACGGATGAAACACACGGAACAAGCAGCCATTAAGAGCTAAGTGCAGTGTAATGGAGCGGAACGAAGGAGGAGAAGAACGAGTGAAGGAGGAAAAGGACAAATGAAGGAGCAAAAGGACTGAAAGACAGAGAGAAGAGAAGAGGGGGCGCAAAGGAAAGGAGAGCTAATGGAGTCAAAGGGACAAAGGGAACATCCTCTGAAAGTGTAATTCTGTGTTTGGATGAAGGGATTTAAGTGGAAAACAGATGAGTAAAGAACGAGAAACTAACCTGTGACGGAGGGAGAGAAAGGTCAAAGGAAGAAGGGCCGAGGAAACAAGGACAGAGGAAATAAGGACAGAGGGCACAAGGACAGAGGAAACAAGGACAGAGGAAACAAGGGCAGAGAAACAAGGACAGAGGAAACGAGGGCAGAGGAAACATTTACAGAGGAAATGAGGACAGAGGAAACGAGGATGTAGTAAAGGAGCTGAGTCAGTGGACAGTTTCAGTGTTGGACTTAAAGAACAAGGACAGACCTGGAGCCGGCGTAACTCTCTCTGAAGAGAAACAGAAATTATACCTTAAATAAATAAATAATTATAACTTAGTCCAAATATTTAGTTATGTCCTCAGTTATATCGTCATATAAAATATTATACATTTATTATTTATTTAAAGGTACAAACAATGTCAAATGTCAGAGATTTCTTTGTGGTTCCATGTGTTCGTGATGTCACTTTATCTGTGGTCACTTTGACTCGGGTCACTTTGTCTGTGGTCACTTTTTCTGGGGTAATTTTGTCTGAGGTCACTTTGTCTGAGGTCACTTTGTCTGAAGTAACTTTGTCTATGGTCACTGTCTGGTAACACTTTGTGTGAGGTCACTTTGTCTTTGGTCACTTTGTGGTCACTTTGCCATTGGTCACTTTGTCTGGGGTCTCTTTGTCTGTAAGTCTGTAAGCCCTGAGCAACAGACCCCAAACCCCATAGTCCTGGAGCACCCCCCAAAGGACACGGTCGAAAGCCTTCACCAGATCCACAAAGCACATGTGGACTGGTTGGACAAACTCCCATGAACCCTGGAGCACCCGATGGAGAGTTTAGAGCTGGTCCAGTGTTCCACGACCGGGACAAAAAACACTCAGCTCCTCCTGACTCCTTCTTGAACAGATGCACGACCCCGATCTGCCAGTCCAGAGGCACTGTCCCCGAACGCCAGGCGATGTTGCAGAGACGTGTCAACCAAGACAGTCCTACAACATCCAGAGACTTTAGGTACTCAGGGCGGATCTCATCCACCCCCAGAACCCTGCCACTGAGAAGTTTGCGAACAACCTCAGTGACTTCAGCTTGGGTGATGGACGAGTCAGCCTCTGAGTCCTCAGTCTCTGCTTCCTCTTCGGAAGACGTGACGGTGGGATTAAGGAGACCCTCAAAATATTCCTTCCACCGTCCCATGACATCCCCAGTCGAGGTCAGCAGGTCTCCACCCGCACCGTAAACGGTGTTGGTGAAGCACTGCTTCCCCCTCCTGAGGCGCCGGACGGTTTGCCAGAATTTAATTGGGGCAGACCGATAGTCCTCCTCTACGGCCTCCCCGAACTCCTCCCTTTTGCCTCTGTGACGGCATAAGCTGTGGCACGCATGGCCTGCCGATACCTGTCAATGGTCTCAGGAGTCATACAAGCCTAAGAGGCCTGATAGGCCTTCTTCTTCAGCCTGACGGCATCCCTCACTTTCGGTGCCGACCACCGGGTTCGGGGGTTGCCGCCAGGACAGGCACCTGAGACCTTGCGACCACAGCTCCGAGCAGCCGCGTTGACAATGGAGGCGGAGAACATGGTTCACTTGGACTCAATGTCCCCAGCCTCCCCCGGGATATGGGAGAAGCTCTCCCGGAGGTAGGAGTTGAATACCCTACTGACAGAGGGCTCTGCAAGACGTTCCCAACAGACCCTCACAATGCGCTTGGGTCTGCCAAGTCTGTCCGGCTTCCTCCTCCGCCAGCGAATCCAACTCACCACCAGGTGGTGATCGGTTGACAGCTCTGCCCCTCTCTTCACCCGAGTGTCCAAGACACGCAGCCGGAGGTCAAATGACACGACAACAAAGTCGATCATTAATCTCCGGCCTGTGTCTTGGTGCCACGTGCACTGATGAACACCCTTGTGCTTGATCATGGTCACTGTCGTTGCCCACGTTGAAGACGTCCCCCCAACAACGGAGTCCCCAGTTGGTATACTGTCTACTGGCCGGGTACTCCGCACTGCTACTGCTCTGCACAACAGTGAGAGACCCAAAGGCATAAGGACGCGACCCTCTCGTTCACTGGGGTGAACTCCAACACGTGGCAGCTAAGCTCTGGGGCTATAAGCCCACACCAGCCCACCGCCAGAGGAGATGGGTTCGAGAGCCCAAACTGTGCGTGGAGGTGAAGCCGACTATATCTAGTCATATTTGTGGTCAGTGGGTCCGACCGCTCGCTGCAGATTCACATGGAGCCTGTGGTCAGTGGGTCTGACCACTCGCACGCAAACACTTCTTGTCTTTGCCCGAGTTATAATACTATGAACCATAGTCAACACATGTGCTCTCCCACCAAACTAAGCTTATGATGGACTTTAAGTTAGAATAACATTTGATACATTTCCTTATTTAAAGCCAGGACAGAGCATTCAGACAGGCTAAAGCTCCACCGCGGAACATTTCATCACATGAAAGAGAAAATACACAAGATGTTCTCTGGTTTTTCCCAAACTGAATCTTCTGTCCTTCATTTTTCTCAATAAATAAATTATTTTTCTTTCTGACTTCAGATTCTTCTGAAAATGATAATGACTTATTATGAACCAGAACGAGCGAAAACCACAAAGACAATCCCAGAACCATGCCTGACCCAGGACTAAACCAGGTCTAAACCAGGACTAAACCAGGTCTAAACCAGGACTAAACCACGCCTGAGCCAGGACTAAACCACGCCTGAGCCAGGACTAAACCACGCCTAAACCAAGACTAAACCAGGTCTAAACCAGGACTAAACCAGGACTAAACCAGGACTAAACCACGCCTGAGCCAGGACTAAACCACGCCTAAACCAAGACTAAACCAGGTCTAAACCAGGACTAAACCAGGACTAAACCAGGACTAAACCACGCCTGAGCCAGGACTAAACCACGCCTAAACCAAGACTAAACCAGGTCTAAACCAGGACTAAACCAGGACTAAACCAGGACTAAACCACGCCTGAGCCAGGACTAAACCAGGCCTAAACCAAGACTAAACCAGGTCTAAACCAGGACTAAACCAGGCCTAAACCAGGACTAAACCAAGTCTAAACCAGGTCTAAACCAGGTCTGAACCAGGTCTGAACCAGGTCTGTACCAGGACTAAACCAGAACTAAACCAGGTCTAAACCAGGTCTAAACCAGGACTAAACCAGGTCTAAGCCAGGTCTAAACCAGGTCTAAACCAGGACTAAACCAGGTCTAAAGCAGGACTAAACCAGATCTGTACCAGGACTAAACCAGGTCTGAACCAGGTCTAAACCAGGTCTAAAGCAGGACTAAACCAGGTCTGAACCAGGACTAAACCAGGTCTGAAGCAAGTCTGAAGCAGGTCAGGCTCTGGGCGTTTCCTGGTTTTACCGTAATCCTCTTCAGTTCGGACCAAACCCAAACGATCGGAAATACGAAGATTCTAAATTACAGTAAATTCCTGTTTTTTTGTGGTCAGTTCAGTTTCACAGGAAAAACTGACAGATTGTTTCATCTTTTTATTCATACTTTTCTGTTGGTTTTGGCCCTGAGTTTAGCTCTTTTATCCCAGTGTTTAGTTCTTTTGTACCAAAGTTTAGTTCTTCTGGACCTGAGTTTAGTTCTTCTGTCCCTGATTTTAGTTCTTCTGGCCCTAAGCTTAGTTCTTCTGGCCCTGAGTTTAGTTCTGGACCTGAGTTTAGTTCTTCTGTCCCTGAGTTTAGTTGTATTGTCCCTGAGTTTAGTTCTTCTGGCCCTGAGTTTAGTTGTATTGTCCCTGAGTTTAGTTCTTCTGGCCCTGAGTTTAGTTCGTCTGGCCCTGAGTTTAGTTCTTCTGCCCCTGAGTTTAGTTCTTCTGGCCCTGAGTTTAGTTCTTCTGGCCCTGAGTTTAGTTCTTCTGGCCCTGAGTTTAGTTCTTCTGGCCCTGAGTTTAGTACGTCTGGCCATGTGTTTAGTTCTTCTGGCCCTGAGTTTAGTTCTATTGTCCCTGAGTTTAGTTCTTCTGGCCCTGAGTTTAGTTCTTCTGGCCCTGAGTTTAGTTCTTCTGGCCCTGAGTTTAGTTCTTCTGTCCCTGAGTTTAGTTCTTCTGTCCCTGAGTTTAGTTCTTCTGTCCCTGAGTTTTGTTCTTCTGTCCCTGAGTTTAGTTCTTCTGGCCCTGAGTTTAGTTCTTCTGGCCCTGAGTTTAGTTCTTCTGTCCCTGAGTTTTGTTCTTCTGTCCCTGAGTTTAGTTCTTCTGGCCCTGAGTTTAGTTCTTCTGGCCCTGAGCTTGGAAAAGTACCAGGCGTGTTGGAGATAAGACTTTTACTTTGTTATACTTTGTTATACTGCTCAATATCCATATTGGGCGGGGCCTTCAAAGTCATTCCCTTGTACTTTCATCACCTCCTTCTAAACTTACAATTCAAAACACTCGGTCAGAATTAATGTATTTATTTATGGAACCAGTTTAAACCCTAAGGTGACCAAGGCCAAAGTGAAATCACACACATCATAAAAACCTTTACACATTGAAAATACTTTTATCAGAGGAACATAAACCTTCCCTGAAAGTACAATGGAGTGTTGGCTCTGACAGTATAACGTTTCAATCGAGAAGAACATTTGTGCACAAGAACAACACAAACCAATGATCTATATTTCATTTCAAACTGAGTCAGTCTCTGTTCATTTTCTTCTGCTTTTCCAGAGCCAGTGGGACTTCTCCTTCCACACGCTTCTTGTCTCTTCAGGTTCCTTAGGTTCTTCAGGTTCCTCATGTTGCCGTTTCTCCTCAGGTTCCTCCAGGATGCCGATTCAGTACGCCTTTGTGGGGCCCTCGGACGGCGCGTCCCAGGCCACACGGCAGCGTTTCGTGCGTAAAGACGGCTCCGGGGATGTGGTTTTCCGGCACGTCCCGGCGGAGTGGCTGCTGTTGGTCACCGACATCTTCACGACGCTGGTGGAGATCCGCTGGAGGGTCATGTTCCTGGTCTTCGCGCTCTCCTACATCTTGTCCTGGATGTTCTTCGGGCTGCTCTTCTGGGTCATCGCCATTGCTCACGGTGACGTTCAGAATCCAAACTCTGAGCCGTGTGTTTACGAAGTCCGGAGCTTCACCGCGGCGTTCCTCTTCTCTCTGGAGACGCAGACCACCATCGGGTAAGAGCTGAGGTCCTTTATCCTTCAGGTCAGGGTTTCCCACCAGATTATCTCCAGATGATACTGTATTTGATCTATTTTAAACTGAAAACTGTACAATAATCAAGTGAACTAGTCAAATGTACCTGAATTTACGGATTTTTTTCTGTTTAAATTATTATCAGTGTCATTATAATTTTGAGAGAGGAAAAGTTATATTTGTATCATTATCATATTTTGCTTTAAGGAGACATATTCTCCAGAATCAACTATTAGCACAGTGGCGAGTGAGCGGAAGTCACCAGGGGGCGCTGTTGTGCACAGCGACTACTGTTTTCCTCCCCATTTAGCCGCTGGAGTTGTATTTAGAGGGTTGATTATAAGTGATCGGGAAAAGGTGGAACGTGAGGATGAGCACTTGAAGTTGATTGGTCAAAGCAGCAGGAATCTAACTTTAGTTAAACCTGCACATTTTAAAAACTAAATTGTCTGTATTTCTGCTGAAATAGTTTCACTCGCCATTTATTTTGGTTTGTTTAGGCATTTCACCTTTGACACCACCCAAACCACGCCCCCTATGCCAGACATGTACCCCGGTACGCCCTTCAAACACGCCCCCTACCCCTGACCGACATTCCCCCTACCTCAGACACGCCCCCCCTAGACACGCCCACCTCCTCAGGCTAGAAGTTGACAGTTTACAGCAGAGCCACAGCTGCTGCTCACAGACTTCCTTTACTGTCTTGTATTTTCACAATAAAAGCACTGTTGTTGTTTTTACTTTCTTCTCACCTTTAACATTAAACCTTAAATTCTCCTCAGCTACGGTTTCCGTGGAATGTCGGAGAACTGCATGTCTGCGATCATCGTGGTTACGATCCAGGACGTGATGAGTTGCTTCATCGACACCTTCGTCATCGGCATCGTGGTCGCGAAGATGGCGTCGGCGCGGAAACGAGCGCAGACAGTCGGCTTCAGCCATTGTGCCGTCATAAACCTACGGAACGGCGCCCTCTGCCTGTCGTGGCGATTGGGCGACTTCCGACGCCATCACCTAGTGGAGGGCACGGTGCGCGCACAGATCGTCCGCTCCACAGTGCACTCCACGGGGAAGGTCGACGTCACGTACCGGGATCTGGTTCTGCAGCAGAACACCGTGATCTTAGCCACGCCCACCACCATCACTCACTGCATCGACGCCGCCAGCCCGCTCTACGCCGTGAGCCTGGTTGGCTTGCAGCGCGAGGACTTTGAGCTGGTGGTCTCCTTCACATACACGGACGACACGACCGGGATCCTACACCAGACGCGCTCCTCGTACACGCCCAATGACATCCACTGGGGGGAGCTGTTCCAGGAGATGATCCAAGTGACCAGGAGGGCCTACAGGGTGGACTACAGCCTGTTCCACCACACCGCCAGGGTAGGACCGGGACAGGGACTAGGATGGGGACCAGGACCGTGACTAGGACTAGGACTAGGACTAGGACTAGGACCAGGACCAGAACCAGAACCAGAACCAGAATCGGGAGCAGGACTGGAGCCAGGACCAAGACTGGGACCAGGACTAGGATTAGAACCAGGACCAGAACCAGACTGGGACGGGGACTGAGACTCAGACCAGGAGATGCAGCGAGATGTCCTGAACCAGGACTAAACCAGATCTAAAACAGGACTAAACCAGGTATAAAATAGTATTAAACCAGGATTAAAACCAGGTCTGAACCAGGACTAAACCAGGTTCTAAACCAGGTCTAAAACAGTATTAAACCAGGACTAAACCAGTGTTGGCCCTGCGACGAGTTGGCCAGTGTCCAGGTAGTACCCCGCATAAGGCCCAAAGTCACTGGAATAGGCTCCACCCGCGACCCCTAACGGGAAAAAGCGGTAGAAAATAAATGAATGAATAAACCAGGTCTAAACCAGGACTAAACCAGGACTAAACCAGGTCTGAACCAGGATTAATCCAGGTCTGAACCAGGACTAATCCAGGTCTGAACCAGGACTAATCCAGGTCTAATCCAGTACTAGGATTTGGCTTCCTTGTTCTTCCAGGTGTTGGTGCCGATCATCAGTGCGGCGGACTTCGAGCAGAAGAAACAGCTGCGATTAGCCAACTCACCTCGACACTCGCCCAGACACTTGCCCAGACTCTCGCCCAGACTGTCCCCGAGACAGAGGCAAAAAGTGGGTTCGGACCAGAACCTGAACCAGAACCCGACCGGCGAGAACCTTCTGAAGCCGCCGAGCGTCAATGTGGAGCTGGTGACGGAGAAAAGCCCAGACACGACGCCCAGAACTGCGAGCGAAGATGACGCCAAAAAAACGGAAATGTGAAAGGATCGAGGGAGAGTGGGTGGGGCTAAGGGCGGGGCTGAGGGCAGAAGGCGGGGCTGAGGGTAGAGGGCAGGGCAGGGGGTCGAGGGCGAGGCATCAGGTGAGGGTGGAGGGCGGGGCATCATGCAGGGATAGAGGGTGAGTCAGGGGGTAGAGGGAGGGGCATCAGGTGATGGTAGAGGGCGGGGGTAGAGGGAAAGGCAGAGGGTAGAGGGTAGAGGGTGGGGCACGGGGGAGGGGGTAGAGGGTAGAGGGCGAGGCATCAGGTGAGGGTGGAGGGCGGGGCATCATGCAGGGATAGAGGGTGAGTCAGGGGGTAGAGGGAGGGGCATCAGGTGATAGTAGAGGGCGGGGGTAGAGGGAGAGGCAAAGGGTAGAGGGTGGGGCGATGCCTCGTAGAGGGCGAGGCATCAGGCGGGGGGAGAGGGCGGGGCAGGTGGTAAGAGGGTGGGGGAAAAGGGGCTGGGCACTTGGGCAACAATACTTGATACTCAAGTATCACAATATTGATCCTATACCATGTGTTTGTATTAAAGCATTCAACGTTCTATAGAAAGTGTTACTTTGTGTCAAATGTAACTGAACATGACACGTGCAGATGAACTACATACAAACAACATATTTCAAATGTAATTGAAAAACACACGTAATGATGTTTTTTCTCGAGTCTGGATCAGTTTGAAGTGTTTAAATGTGTTTTACCGCCTTAAAAACGAAAAGCAGCTGTCCAGGAGCTGCCACAGTATTCATACTTGTTATTCATATCCATCCTTCATATTCACTATCTGGAGTTTACTGTGAAGCTAACATTAGCATAATAACAGTGCACTTCCTGCTTCAAACTTCAGAATAAAACAGATTTACTTTATCACAAGAAACAAAAGAGGTTTTTTTGTGATGGGAATTTTTGTGCCAGTTTTAGAGAGTAAATATTGTGTAGTTTTAATTTATATTCAGTTGAAAGTGCATTACATTAAAACATTAAGGTTTGTAAAAGTTTAGACGATTCTGCCGTTTGTTTGTCCGAATTTCCTGTTTTTCACTGAATTTAACGTCAATGAACCGAAAACAAACGACAGACGTTTAAATAAAACACTTCTAAAAATAAGACCAACGCAAACAAAGCAGGATCCATTTAAGAACCAGGTCTAAACCAG